>NC_071091.1:49044423-49309423 GCF_027358695.1 Spea bombifrons
AAATGTTAATCTTAAAGCTAATAGATTTTACTCGATGATTGTATAAGAAATGTAGCATAACTGTTTTAGGACTTCAGTTAATTTTAAAAGATCTCAGTGGAATAAGACATTTAGTTTATATAATAAATCAGATTTTGTTTATTAGCAAAATACAATATAATTTAGAGAAAATAAAATGTTTTATCATAAAACTCGATTGCCACCTACTGGTAGTTTCCTTTTTTCCTGCTTTCTTTCTTAGGTGAGAAAAAGTTATTTTGTAAATTGTGTTTTACTGTACCAGTATATGCATTCCTATACTTGTATCAGAGACACGATACCAACATTTGCACTAATGAGAAAGTTTCCATGTAGGGATAACATTATTTGTTCTCATCTTAGTGTGTCTACCAAAAGGACCAAATAACAAAATGTCACTGATTTGCAGAGGCTAAATACATATTTAATTTATTTTTTATTCTTAAATATAGATTAGAGTGTTTCTGTAGAATAAATCTATATAATTATGGCTATGTCTAGCCATATTAACTATGTCTAGCTAATTAATTAAATATATTATTCAGCATGAATTGTTACTACATCTGCAGTCCTAGAATTACTTCTTCTGAAAAAAGGATACAATAGCAAGACACCTCCTTACCATCTGTAGAATTTGTTTGTCTTTTAAAATCTTACATACCGTATTGGCTCGAATATAGGCCACACTTTTTTCCCCCACTTTAAGTCTTTAAAGTGGGGGTGCGGCCTATATTCGGGGTCTAGCGCCCGACGCCCGGGACATGCAGTCTTTAAAAAAGCACCAAAAAAAACATGCTGCCACTCTGCCCCCACCCCGAGATATGCTTTTAGGGTGCGGCCTATATCCGAGCCAATACGGTATATGTAACAGGACAGGGTCCATATGTTTAATATGTGATAATTTTAGCTATAAATTTTGAGTCATTTTTAATTTATTCTTGTTGTTGTGTTACTTCCTTAACCCCTTCACTTCTATTATCTAATCGCCATTGTTGTATTTTTGATAAAATTAGTCCAGTGCCGATGCCGAGTCTGCATATTGGCTTTATGTTATGTGTTAAAATAATGCATGATTTCCATTGTTTCCTGTGTATGTCAACCCCCTTCCCCAGGTAAAGTTTCTATAAAACCTATGCCCACTTCCAATAAAGTGTCCTTCTGCATCTGATATTGCGTCATGTCATTAAAATGGTGGTTCATTTGGAGCTTGTTCATTTATTACTTTGTTTTGGAGAAAGGAGCATCCCACATTACCCCCTGGTTCCCATTACAATTTAGTCATTTGTAATTAATAATACTTTCTATAACCATATGAAGTTGTGGTCATATTGCACAAAGAAACATCGGCTGTGAATGTGTTACATTTTTCCTGCTATGTTTAATATTTTTTTATAGTACACCACTTTTACAAACATCTTGTATTATATACACACTGACTGGCCACTTTATTACGTACACCTGTTTAATTGCTTGTTAACACAAATAGCTAATCAGTCACTCATTGGCAGCAACTCAATGCATTTACGCATGTAGATGTGGTCAAAACAACTTGCTGAAGTTCAAACTGAACATCAGAATGGGTAAGAAAGGGGATTTAAGTGATTTTAAACATGGCATGGTTGTTGGTGCCAGATGGGTTGGTCTGAGTATTTCAGAAACTGCTGAAATACTGGGATTTTCACACACAACCATCTCTAGGGTTTATAGAGAATGGTCCGGAAAAATTATCCAGTGATCGGCAGTTGTGTGGAAAAAAATGCCTTGCTGATGTCAGAGGTCAGAGGAGAATGGGCAGACTGGTTCGAGATGACAGAAAGGCAACCGTAACTCAAATAACTCCTTACAACCAAGTTATTCAGAATATCATCTCTGAATGCACAAGTAGAACCTTGAAGCATATGCGCTACAGCAGCAAAAGACTGCATCGGGTGCCACTCCTGTCAGCTAAGAACAGGAAACTGAGGCTACAATTCACACAGGCTCACCAAAATTGCATAATGGAAGACTGGAAGAACATTGCCTGGTCTGATGAGTCTCGATTCCAGCTGCCACATTCAGCTGTAAAATGTTAATAATTGTTGTTGGTGGTGGTATATGCAGAACCAACCTTAAGAGTTTTTATACTAATCCTATATAGCAGGTCCTCAAAAGAGAATCTGCATTTGTTCCAAAAGCAGCTGCATTTGTTGCATTGGCACTGGACTAATTTTATCAAAAATACAACAATGGCGATTACATAATAGATTTGAAGGGGTTAATGAACACTAACTTGAACAGAACAACAAGAATAAAACAAAAATAAACATGTTTGGCACCCTGTGTGAGTTTCCCACCTCTGTCACATTTTTGGTTTTCTTGCATATCATATTTCTTGATTGCAAGATTGTGGTGCATATGATATTTTTATAGAAAACTTCTAACAACATTATATCAGGGTTATACTGTTATACTGAACTTCTTAAAGGTACTGCAGATTACTGGAAGACTACATGCTAAAGTAACACACAGGGCCACTCAAGTTCCTTCATACGATTTTTTTTATCATGTCTTTAAGGGCCTTGCTTTGTGTCCTGGGCCACAGTCATGCTGCAACAGGAAAGGTCATCATCCCGCCAAACTTTACAGTAGGCATTTTGAATTCCACTTGGTAGCATTCTTTTGGCATCCACCAAATCCTGGTTTGTCCTTCAGATTTCCAGACACCGAAGCCTAATTTATCATTCCAGATAACATGTTTTCACTGCTCCAAAGTTTGGTGTTTAGTGATCTTTGGCTTGTGTCGAGCTGCTTCATTTCATGAAGCACAATAAACAGTGCTTAGGTTGATGTTGCTTCCAGAAGAAGATTGGAACTCTTTAGTGAGTGATGCGTCCAAGGACAGGTGATTTTTACACTCTGCAAACTTCAGCAACTTTTTATTACGACCCATTCTATTGCCAATGTTTGTCCATGGAGTTGTCACTTGATTTGTAATTTCGCTATTAAAATTTTTTTTTGTGCTGACTAAAGGTGTTCAGAGGGAAAAAAGATAGACATATGGCATGTTATGAAAAGCCTTGCCCCAAAGTATTGTAAAAATACACCTTTTAGTGACTGAATATTCTGTCTGCTGGATTTTGTTTATATTAACTCTTCAACAGACCCAGTAAGCAGGGCCGGCCTTAGGGGTGTGCGACCTGTGCGGCCGCACAGGGCGCCATGCTAGCAGGGGCGCCTGCCCGGGACTTAAATTAAAACATCGGGGTTTTTTTTAAACTTTATTTAACATCATTCATGTTAAATAAAGTTTAAAAAAAAACAAAAAACCCAATGCTTTAATCTAAGTCCCGGGCAGGGGCGCCGAGCGGTTGCTCGTGAAGTTCTCAGCAACCGCTCGACGCCCCTTACTCTCCGTGACTCCGTCGCGGTGCTGGCATCTCATGTTGAGCGCCGGACTATTACGGCGCTCAAGATGAAATGCCGGCACTGCGGCAGAGCGAGAAGACGGATGCCTCCCGCTCTCAACGCAGGACTCCGGCAACAAGGTAAGTGGGGGGGTGTAGTTTGAAGGGGCAGAAGGGGGGGTGTAGTTTGAAGGGGCAGAAGGGGGGGTGTAGTTTGAAGGGGCAGAGGCGGGGGTGTAGTTTGAAGGGGCAGAGGGGGGTGTAGTTTGAAGGGGCAGAGGGAGTGTAGTTTGAAGGGGCAGAGGGGGGGTGTAGTTTGAAGGGGCAGAGGGGGGGTAGTTTGAAGGGGCAGAGGGGGGGTTTGAAGGGGTAGTGAGGGGGGGCACCAGAGGAGTAGTCCGCACAGGGCGCTACAACGCCTAAGGCCGGCTCTACCAGTAAGATCTGAGACTGAGAGCCAATCAGCAAACAATGAGTCATAGCTCCTGAACACATGCCACTTTTGATCTGCTCAGACTCATTTTGTGACTGAATCATGCACCATTAAGCGATTAGGGGTTTTTTTTTTTTTTACTTTTAGCAAATTTTAACAGTTATTTGGCAATCTATAACCTGACTTAAGTATTCCCTGCAGTCCTTCATTTTGAATGTGTTGAATATGAGTAGATAAAGAATATTGAACCAGCTACCTACCAAAATTAATTTTTGGGCCGATGTGTGAAATGGCCACTTATATGGACTTTTGCACTAGGCTGACAGCCTTCCTCACCCCATAAAGCATTGTTTACCTGACAAATATGAATCCTTGCAGTGCTAAATGCATAACCATATTTTTGCTACCCAAAAAAACAAATAATTTTGTTGGATTGCAAAATGTGTATGCATGTATTGTTTATTTTATTTTAAAGACCATTCAAATGTATAAATTCAGGCAATTTCCTTAATGTAACATACGTGGTATGTTTAGTCAGTACTCCCACATATGAAAATATCCTGCTATATTTAAAATTTATTTTTATATTTAAAATTTTATACAACTAAGATCTGTGAGAATGTATACTCTCCAAACATGATATTGAATAAACTTTTATTATCTACGTAATATAAAAATATGTAGTGAATTTACATGAAACAGAATTTATCCAGCTATGTTCTGTCATGTGAACACACCTTCTTCAAGTTCAACTTTGGTGATTCAAAGATGCCCCTATTATTTATCTACAGATCAATGATGAGTATGTATTCACAAATAGCTAAAATATTCTGTTTGTAGTTTTGTATACAATCTCTGCACACTCTGAACAAGCATGTAGCATGGTTTAACAATTTACACTATTTAAGGTGAAGTACCACTTTGGACTTTAATGCAGGCTTGTTACTTCAAATGAAAATCTATATCCTTTTTAACTTATTGCTATTACATAGATGCTGACAAAAGTATTATAGATAGCCTAGTTTCAAACACATTTACGGTATATATGCTCCCTAGTCAATTACAAATATAGTATCTAAATGTATCCACATTGATGTATAGATGTGATCTTGCAGCTAACATATTACAGTGTTATTATACTAGTTCCACAATGCATATATTTTAATATGTTTATGTATGTTCTTTGGTGACTTTGGGCATCTAAACTGTTAATATTCCTATTGCTGTAAACAAAAATGTTCATCCATGTATTAGTTATAATGTAATTTTCCCCTTTGAGAAAGGACGATCAAAAACACAAGGTAGATATTTGGGTATTGTAGCTTTCCAAAGGTATCTACATATGATGAAATGGATTTTAAAGACCCCATGGAAAACCACATGGAAACCATCTTCAGATATACTTTTGAGGTGGGCAGTAGACTTGTGCATTGGGATTTTGGCAAATTCTGTGATTCACTTGAAGCCACAAAAATGAGGCTAGACCCCCCCCCCCCACAAAGCGGACGAAAAAAAAAGCAAAACAGCTCAGAATTTTTTGCTGAAATGTATGGGTTCTTTCACACACACTGTCTGACACTCTTACTCACTCTCGCATACAATCATTCACTCTCTCATGCTCTTTGAATGTTTTGTACCTTCTCTGCCGACCACTTCCTCTTCTGCTTTCACATCTGCACCTTCTTGTTCTCATCTCTATTCTATCATCTCTCTTTCATCTTCTTGCTTTTATCTTCTATATTTGTCCACACTGGAGATCATTGACATAACCTGGCGCAAACTTCCACAGAAATGGCGGTGCTTGCAGCGATATCCTCTCCCCTAAAGCAGTGACATCACCAAAAACATCCCCAATTTTGTAGTTCACAACAGGTTATGCACGCAGACAAAGATAGAACAGAGAAGATGAACAACAAGAAAATGCGGAAGTTAAAGCAGAACTTGAAGTGGTCGGCAAAGAAGGTAGGAAAACATTTAGAGAGTGTAAGATAGTTTGTGAGAAAGTGAATGAGAGTGAATGTGGTCACCGGTCAACAAACTTTGTTCCCAAATTACAAATGCCCCTGGATTTTCGTCTAAACCAAATGGGCTGGTAATGCAATTGGTTGCCCAAAAATAAATGGGCGAAAAAGGAAACCAAAAATGTGTCCAAATCGTTTTGGACCATTTGCACATGTTTAGTAGGCAATATACAGTAGCGAGAGAAAGTAAAACCCTTTAGAAATACCAAAATGATAATTTTGATATTGAACATACCCGTTACACGTTCACGGTGCTGGTGGAAACAGTAAGTAAACTTTTGGATTTAATTACTGGTTGAACCACCTTTGGCAGCAATAACCTCAAACAGACCTGCATAACGTTCAGGAGAAATTTTGGACCATTCTCCCTTACAGACAGGGGAGGACTGGCAGCCTAAGGCCCGGGGGGCAAGTCACGTGAAGTGGCTCCACCCCCTCGCACTCACCTTTCACCCCTCACCTTTCAGACTGCTGGAAAACTTACCTAAACGGCCGCTGGGTGCTGATGCCACCGGCCAGAGCTACTTTAATCCTTTTTTTTATTTATTTAATATGCCGGATCGGCTTGCCATATTAAAAATAAATAAATAAAGTATTAAAGTAGCGCCAGCTGGCAGCATCAGCACCCAGCGGCCGTTTAGATTCGATTTCCAACAATCTGATGGCCGCATAGTGATGGGAACAGCGTGAGGGGTGAAAGGTGAGTGCGAGGGGGCGGAGCTTTCACCCCTCACGTTGCTCCCATCACTTGGCGGCCATCGCATACGGCCGCTGGGTGCTGATGCCGCCGGCCGGCGCTGCTTTAATACTATTTTTTTTTCGTTTAATAGTCGATCCGTCTTGCCATATTAAATTTTAAAAAAAAGTATTAAAGTAGCGCCGGCCGGCGGCATCAGCACCCAGCGGCCGTTTAGATTAGATTTTGGGCGGCCTGGGGGGCAATTGCCCCCCGGCCCAGCCCGCCCCTGCTTACAGAGCTGATTAAACTCCATATGCCTAGAATATTTGGTATGAACAGCCCTCTGGAGGTCATTCCACAACATCTCTCATGGGTTAAGTTCTGAGCTGTGACTGGGCCATGCCAAAAGGTGGATTTTCTTTTTTCAAACTATCCTGTAGTAGATTTAGTTTGATGTTTAGTGTTAATGTCCTGTTGCATTACACAACTTTTACTTAGCTTCAGCAACCCTGATATTATCCCTGATCCCCTTGATGACAGCATGCTGTCCAGGCCCTGAGGCAGCAAAGCAGCCCTAAATCATGATGCTCCCTCCACCATTGGGAAGATGTTTTATGTGGGTATGTTTAGCCCTTTTTACGCCATACTGCTGAGTGTTCTTCCTGAACAATTCAACCTTAGCTTCATCGGTCCACAAAAAAATTCCCAGTAGCATCGTATAGTGTCAAGGTGCTCAGATATGTTAAATTGGAGAGCAGAGGCCCTATATGTGAAAAATAACATAAAATCTAACTTAACACAAGTTGGTGAGGAGAACATAGAGTCGGTTTGGGTTACATTACAATTTGGCAAAAGGAAAGTAACTTGTGTAGGTGTGATTTATAGACCCCCAGGACAAGTAGAAGAACTAGAAAATCTACTGGTGGAGGAAATAGCTAAAATGAACTTTAATCAAAGTAGCTGGTTCTGCCCAGAGTGCAGATATTATGAACTCTCTACTGGGATTATCTTTAAAACAAGTAGTTAAGGAGGCCATATTGGATTTAGTGTTCAGAAATGGAGATTTGTCAACAGATATTTCTGTAGGTGACAGTTTGGGACCATCAGTCCACAAAAACAAAAGTTTTAGATTTTAGAAAAACTGACATTTCTAAAATGACAATATGTGTAGAAGAGTCATTATCAGAGTCATTATCAGACGGGGCAATTTAAATGGAGTCCGGGAGAAATGGGATTAAGTTGTTATTGAGCAAAACAGAAAATTGTATTAGGCTGGTCAGTAAGAGTAAAAAATGATCTCTGACAGCCGGAGAAGGTCTGCGCGATGGATGCAGACAACCCCCGCTGCTAACCCCACCTCCTCCCGGCTGCAGCGGAAGTTGTGTACGCGAATCGCGTAGACATCTGCACGCTGCCCGGACTATGCACCGGGGACTCAGAAGATCCGGTAAGTTTGGAGGAGGGATGGAGTGTTAAATGGGGGGCATAAGGCATTTCTGGAGGCAGAGTGCTCTGTGAAATGCCTTTTAACTCCCTTAATGCCACTCTGCCCACAGAAATGCCTTTTAACCCTCTATACGCTACTCTGCCTCCTGAAATGCCTTATGCCTCCCTATATGCCACTCTGCCCCATAATATGCCTTTTAGCCCCCTAAATGCCAGAGTGGCATATAGGGGTATAAGGCAATTCTGGAGGCAGAGTGGCACATAGGGGGTCAAAAGGCATATCATGGGGCACAGTGGCATTTAGAGGGTTAAAAGGCATATCATGGGGCACAGTGGCATATAGGGGGTATAAGGCATTTCTGGGGCAGAGTGGCAAGCCAGGGGGCAGATGTGCATAACTGGGGGGGGGCAGGTTGAAAAAAAAGGAAATAAAAACAAAATATTTTTCTCAATCATAGCTTTTATTATTTTATTTACATGAATTAACATTTACTGGTAAAACTTTTTTCCTATAGGGTCATCTTATATTCAGGCTTTTTCTTTTTTTCATAAATTAATATTCAGATTTTGGGGGGTCGTCTTATAATCGAGCAAATACGGTATATGTATGTATAAATATATATATATATGCGTTAGATATGTGTTAGACATGCATTTTTAACTACATCTGTACTTATCTCTTTGAAGTGAAGACTGTGACTGAAATATGATTTCAAGTTAACAGCTGAACTGGCAGTTGTTTTTCATTCTTTAATATTAGACCCTGCTGCCGATATGATATATAATAATATTGGCCATTTGGTCCAACTAAAGTGGAACAGATAACTTTATTTCTAAAGTTAAATGATTCTAAGGTGAGAAAATATTAAGTAACAAAAAAATTAAAATGTCAGAAAATGAAAAATGTATTCTTTAAGTACTAGAGTAAGCAGAACGTATTACCATAAACCATTAAAATAGCTTTGAGTGGGTTAATATTAAAATAATCTATGTGAATTATAGACCATTTAAAATCTCTTCCAATTTAAACTTCAGTATGATATTATTAATATTATTGTTATGGCTTTCGTTCAAACATTTCAGCCGCAAAAAAGTGACGTGCCAAGGGGAAAGCGATTGAAAGATTATAACAGCAATCTAAAAAAAAAAAAAAAAAAAAAGAAGAGAGAAATTGCTCAGATACAAAAATAGTTCTATCTGGAACAAACTGGAGGTTGCCATAGTAATCTGAGACAAGAAGAGAAAAGGTGAAGTTAAAGTGAAAGCATGCGGTAACCAAGGATACCAAGTTACTGGGTTAGCAAAAAGACAAAAGGATCCAAGCAAATAAACAATAAATGACAACTGATAAATAAGACAGTAAATTACATCTACTAAGCTAAACTTTAGCAAAAAAAATGATGATATGGATCCAATATAATCTGTTGAGAAGCGTACTGGCATTATACATCATGTCCGCCTTGTTAGAAGTCAGGCCGATCTAGTCTTTTCGAATAAACAAAATCAGTGCATTAGTACCAAAGAATAGTTAGGGAGACCTCCCGCCTCCACGCTCCAAACCCGGCAGCTGCAGGCACGAGACAGGTCCAGCTCCGGTGTCCGGACTCGTTCCTCTTCACGCCACCTAGTGGTGCCGGCGGAAATTGCCTTGCCTTATACAGGGAGGTTACGAATACGTCACACGCAAGATGGCCGCAGAGGAAGTGAGGTAACGGCACTTTAAATATTTTGCGGGAAAACTCTAATTAGTGCAAAAAACGCCTGTGCCTATTTAAGAGACTCTGAAACACTCAATCATTGCCTTCTGATGGTCGTGCCTATC
The DNA here is from genome assembly GCF_027358695.1 of Spea bombifrons. Lineage (NCBI taxonomy): Eukaryota > Metazoa > Chordata > Amphibia > Anura > Pelobatidae > Spea > Spea bombifrons. The sequence goes on from NC_071091.1 coordinate 49,054,226, forward strand.
TCAGTAGTGCCTATTCCTCAGTACGTGTTCCGTTTGCTCTCCTGTTGCTTACCTGGCTTGTTCCTATTTACTCTGTCTTCTGGTATGCTGACCTCGGCTTATCCCACAACGTTCCTGTTCTCCGGTATCCTGACCTCGGCTTGCATTTCGACGTTCCTGATCTCTGGCTCCCTGACCTCAGCTCTCTGGACTATCCCTTACCAGTCCTACCTGACTTCAGTGTCTCCATTCTATGTTGTGTCGTGACAGTCATGCAATTTATAAAGTGCTATATCTTTAATGAAAGATTCAAAACAGTAACTAATCTTTGACCATTTAGTGGCAGTGTGGCACTCCTTGGGCCTTGGCTGGTCAGATCACCCTTACAACGAGCGAGTCTGTCTGTCACAGACTCACAGCACAGCAGGGAAGAAACTCAGACCTCAGACCACTCCAACTGAATTGCAGCACTCAGCCAATCCTCTAGGCGGAGCAATGTGACTAAAAAAAGTCATCATACACGGGACCCCTGAAGCCACAATTTAGTGCCACTAATCCTTTTTAATAAGATACGCAGGTTGAAAGAGAGTAAATAAAACAATACCTTTACTTTTGCTCTCACCGATTTCTGGGCCTAGAATGTTTTGTCTTCTGAAGTGACTACAAATTCAGGAGGGCTTTTTATGTCTGTATAAGTAAAAGTTGAATGGTTCAATTTATTACTACAGAAAGTAAAAGGCCAGAACACAGATGACTAAATACACACCAGGACAAGCTCTGCCACCTAGACACACACACACCAGGACAGACTCAGCCACACCGACACCCAAACACACACCAGGACAGGCTCTGCCACACCGACACTCAAACACACACACCAGGACAGGCCCTGCCACACTGACACCCAAACACACATGCAACAGGACAGGCTCTGCCACACTGACACCCAAACACAAACACCAGGACAGGCTCTGCCACACTGACACTCGCATCCAAAGGGTTTCCACGGACGGTTTCCCTTTGGAGCTGGCCCTCTTGTGTATTGATGCCGCCAGCCCCCACATGTATTTTTGCACTCCAGAGAGCCCCCCATTGTGTATTTATATCCCCAGCCAGCCCTACATTGTAGATTTATCCCACCAGACAGCCCCACTTTAGTATTGACTTATGTGATGCCCCAGCCAGCACCCGCTTGTGAATTAATGCCCCCACACCCTTGCATATTGACCCCATCCAGCCCCACATTGTGTATTTATGCCAGACCTGCCTAGGATCCAGATTGGAAGAATAAGACTTGCCATCTTTGCTCCCAAAACAGCCTGCCTGTGGCATCTTTGCCCCCAAAACAGCTTGCCTGTGGCATCTTTGCCCCCAAAACAGCCTGCCTGTGGCATCTTTGCCCCCAAAACAGCCTGCCTGTGGCATCTTTGCCACCAAAACAGCCTGCCTGTGGCATCTTTGCCCCCCTTTACACATCCATGCTATCACACACACATATTCATTCACTCGTTCACAAATATTTATTCACTAATTCACAGATAATCATTCACTCATTCAGATATTCATTCATACATTGATACTCATTAATTCCCTCATTCAGATACTCATTTACATATACTCATTCACAAACATTCATTCACTCACTCAATCTCACATACTCCTTCATACAGCCTCCCCCACCCCCTTACCTGAACTGAGGATGTATGTGCCGCTCGCAGACTTCCGCGAACAACCTGTTCTACTGCACAGGGGAAGCAGACACGCAACAGGGTCATGTGACGTACATGACATACGCAACGTCACTCCGTTGGATTCCTGGCGGTAGAAGAGACGCTGCTCGCGCGCGTCTACCAGGTAAGTAGCGGGCCCCTGTGGAATTGATTGTGGGGGTTGCCCAGGCCCCCTAGAGTGGCGGGCCCGGTCGCAGTTGCTGCGGGCTTAAGGAGCAGGTTAAAAGGAATATGAGAGAGGCCAACTAGCATATAGGGGGTTAAAAGGAATATCAGGGAGGCAGAGTGGCATATAGGGGGTTAAAAGGAATATCAGGGAGGCAGAATGGCATATAGGGGGTTAAAAGGAATATCAGGGAGGCAGAGTGGCATATAGGGGGTATAAGGCATTTTTGGGGGGCAGTGTGGCATATAAGGGAATATAAGAAATATCTGGGGGGGGCAGATGTGCATAACTGGGGGCAGGTTGGCAAATGAAAGAAAATAAAAACAAAACATAAATTTTCTCATAGTTTTTATTAAATATAAAAAAATAGTTTATAGGTGAATTAATATTTACTACTAAAACGTTTTTCTTATAGGGTAGTCTTATATTCAGGTTTTTCTTTTTTCCCCCAAATTAATATTCAAATTGTGGGGGATTGTCTTATAATCAAGCAAATACGGTAGTTAACTGCAATACCATGGGTCAGCCACATAGCTTGAGAAGTGGCAGGTAGAACTACGAACCTGCTGGTAGACTAGAGGTCCTAGGTTCAAGTCCTGAACATGGCACAACCCTAGCAAACCACCTGCAGACCTTGAGTGTGGGCTGGTATGCAGTACTAATCTAGTAACTCTCTTCCAGTGCATAAATCTCATACTACATTTATACATAGCCACTGTGAAAATTATGTTTGTTAGTATATGTGATAAATATTATTTTTTCTATTTGGCTGCAGTACCAACGGTAAAAAATATGTATATATTCCTTTTACCAATAGATGTTAGTTTATATAAATACATAAAAATATACAGAGGGGAGCGCAAAAACCTAAAAAAGCAAAAAAAAGCATACACATTCCGGTTCCTGGCTTGCTGCTAGAATAATAATGACCAACAAGTGCCCCAAGTTTGGCAAAGGCTTTACATTGCATGAGAATCTCATTGGGTTAAAATGCAGCCATGAAAAATTAGACAGGACTCACTAAACATGGGGTATTTTGACATAGTGGCGGCAACATATGGCCCTAAACTGTGTTCTTCCTTTGTTTTATATATTGATACATGGTCACACCTTCCAACATTCAAATTAGTAAAATATATTTTTTGTTTTGTTTTGGGGGTGTTGTGGCTATTGTGCACTCTTTTCTGATACCAATGGTACAAAAAAGCTAAAAAAAATTTAAAAAAAAACATACCCTAGTAAAAAAATGTTGCACTGTTGTATTATTTATGAAACTAAGACATTTAGATGATGGATTATGTGTTTTATTTATGCCAATATATAAAAACATTTTCATATATTCATACAGAATAAGTATTGTGAGCGCCTAGAAAAAGAGAGACACAGTAGAAGGAAAGAGCGGCTGAGGGATTTTGGTGCTAAAGAGCAAAACTTGGGAGTCATGCATGTGTCATGTAATTAAAAATAAAACATGTTTTAGCAACCAAAACATTCTAAAAGGATTTGTATTAAATTAGTTCAGCCCAAGACAAAACTGCCTGAGAGGTATACTTGATTAATTTGTTTGGGTTTTTTACTCAGTTCAGTAACACTAAAACTTTCTAGTTAATTTGAGATTTGTGAAGTTATTCATGCTTTTATTATTTTAATTGCTATAGCTAATATAAATGTGTTAATAACGTTCTCAAGTTACCCATAGCGTAAAATATATACAGTTAAACAGGGAAAAAACCAATGTTAAATGCACACAATTTGTATCAGTGCACAGGGAATGGCTTGCCATTTAATTACCTTATATATATATATATATATATATATCTTAAATGACACAACACTATAAACTCTGAATTGATCCATTCATTAAGGGTGTATAAGTATTAAATCTAACAGACGTCACATCTACAAAACTGCATCATATGTCACAACCTTGGTCTTTTGTTCTTATATTTAAAATGAATTTTTGTATCAAAATGTATTACTGCAGATGATTTAAGTCCCTTTTAGTAGAAACTCAATGATCAACATGTAATCACATAAATTTCTCAAGATATACAATAGGGTATGATGAATTGTCTCGGATGATAATTTAACATCCCTGATAGCATTATATATTCAGTATCTTCCCACGTATTGTATAATTACATGACATGCAAACTGTATTCATGGCAACACTTATTTTAATGTGCCCAAGTTAGGTCATGCATGTTTTTACCTGATCCATTTAAATGAGGTCATCTAAATTCATATAACTCCCTTTTCTGGTCATAAAAGTAAGAAAAAAATGGATCTATACCTCACAGCATGAACAATATTTAGACTTTGCGAATCATCAAGACTACTTTTTATTTAAGCTAAAAGCAATATCCACGTGTTAATGTATTCTAGATTTACCGTAACTTGTGCTGCACAAAATTTCCATTGTTTAGCAGACAGAAGTTATCACTATTCTAATACATTGTTGCAATAAAAACAGCAAGAAATTGCAGCTTTTGGTAAGCTAACCCCAAAACATGGTTTGTTTGGTTACATTTCTGTCAGCACCAGCCTTTGCCTTTCACATTAGAAAGTGGGCAACATGTCATGTACAGCGTAAAAGACCTATCTTGTTTGTGTTGTTGTATATTGCAATTACCCAATTTATCTTGCATGGGTAATCTTATATTCAACATTTTGAGTGCCTAGAGATACCCTTACCACAACAAAAGTCCAATCACATAAAAAACCCGAAAACTTTTCTGCATGAAGTAGGTTTACAGAATAGTCCCTCGTTCATTAGGCAGTACTAGTGGTATTTTTATTGGGGTTGCCTCCCTAGGCCTAGTGCAGGACAGCTGCCCCTCCAGGACCTACTTTACAACATATATCATACCTCACCATAAGCTGACTCTCTAGTCGGAAATATGTAAACAAAGTCCTATGGGACATCTGGCCAAAGACCTCTGTAGTCTAAATGAGTCAGTTACAAGGGATTTGCTCTGGCAAAGAGGTCTGCAGTACGTATCCTCTGGGGGTATACTTATTCCTTGTTGTGTGTAACTGTTAGTCATTTCAGCAGCACTCAAAACGTGTTTCATACCTCCCACCACACAGATGCCTTGTTAATGGTAACTATCCAAAGAAAGTAATTCAGCCATTTGACTAAAAAAAAACCAGTGAGCAATGGTTACATAAGAACACTTGAAAGTAATATGCAAATGTTTGGAGGTTCTAAGTATGCATGAGAAGGTTCTAAAAAGTAGACTTTTCCCTTATAACAGAATTATGCCCCATACAGCATTACCAACAAAAAAAAATAAAACATATAAAAACGCACACAATAACATACACTCAATTACAAACACTTAATCATTCACTCACTCACCTTGCACTGAGCATGAGCCTGTATTCAGGGCTGCTCTCACATGGTGTTGTGTTACATGACCCTGCTGAGCCCTTATGAGACTTTGTGAGCGGCCTAGCCAAGATTGGGTCTTAGCTAACTCTGTTTGGAGAGGTTGAACCACTCTGCGCCTCGAGCATGATGATTTGTATTTGGTAAATCATGTAGTCACATTAAAAATATAGTTTATTAAAACCAGCTCGCAAAGGCACTATTAACAGCTCACATTTGCAAAAGCCCAAACTTAATTTGCATACATTTGGCCTCAGCTAAACCCACTTAGAGGAGAGTTGGTAGAGAACTGTCTTTTCGCCTTCATTATTTATTTATAAAGTATTTTACCAGGAAGCATTTTTTTTTAATTTCTCTTATTTTAAGTATCTCCTGGTTAAATCTAAAGGTCTAACACCTGGAAGTTTCTCAAGTAAGAAAGGCTGAGCTGACCTTGTATAGTGCATAATTCAATGGATAGGGAGACAAAATATATCTCACTAATAAAACTTAATTATTATACAGGGCCAATCAAGCTCTTTCCGTAACAGTAGGTCACTGGGACTGGACTTGGAAAAAGTATAGTAAAGTTAAGTAGTTGAAACCATAACTCTCCTGCGAACTATAATGCCAACTCTGACTTTTGTGAATAGAACCCCTTATAATCTGACAGATTGCACCATCTATCAAAGACTACAGCTACCACAACCCTTAGCCCCAAAGTCAACAAAGGCAGATGATAAAAAGGGTGTCATACTTGACTATTTTTGTATAATTCTGGGATCTTTTTTTATTATATTATGGAATGTAAAACATGGGCTTACTCTAATCTAGGCATTTACCAAAAATATAACTTTGTGTAGCTAAATGTTAAGCTATTTATAAGGTTGACACTTAAATAAAACTATATAAAAATAAGTTCCAACTTGCTTAATGAATCTGTGAGTTTCTTGCTCTTTTTCAGTTCTTATTGATTCTTGATTCCTGGCAGTCAGGTCAGTGTCTGTTGTTTAATACTGAACATTTGAGTTGGCTTTAGTGAATTTGGAATTTTGACTTTTGTCAGTTTACAGCTACAAACTTGCATTTTTAGTCAACTCTCAAGCATTCATAGTTTAGTGGAAAGACCCTGTTGTTCAACATCATACAAGAATAAGTCAGCGAGAGTTTTTTTTTCTTGAAGTGAGATTGTGTGTGTGGACACTGACACCTAGTGAATTCATCAGCAATTTCCCGTAGATGGTTCCAATATTTCAGAAATCTTAAAGCATTATTCTACATAGATCGTTAGAAAGTAGTGCACTGACAGCACCTAATTTCATGGTTTACTGTGAACATAATCTTTTTAAAGGTCATAGATGTACAAGCAATATCAGTTGCTATGGCAACCATGATTTGAGCACAGAAGCTTTAATAATGTTCAGTGAATATATTATTCTGAGCAAAGAAAAGGGATAAAAAAAAACAGCATTTTGTAGTCAAAACTTGAAAAATTTGACCAATAATGCAATCCTTATAGTCTATTTGTAAACATTAAGCCTGAGTCATTACACAAGGACAAACGACAATATATGGATCCCATTTTTTCTTTAATTTCTGCCTGTTCTATATCTAAGATATCAGTTACAAAGCTCACACAGCTCTACCTCACTAGTATTTACAATTCTTCTGTATGACACATTTAACCCCATGTTATGAGGCTTTTTAAAGGTTCAGTATGTTTTGGTTCAGTATGTTTTGGTAATCATTGTAATATTTAATACATATAGAATTGAATTTGCACTCCTAATTAAAATCTTAAATAACATAAAATTATACAAAAGTATCTTTTAGAGCATAAATGTACAGATATCAGAATATTTTGTATGTTTTTAAAAGTACCGTATATAATATGCCTTATAATTAGTTGTGTTTCTTTCAGCTGTATTCTGAAGATAGTTTTTCAAATTCAACTTTACCCTTTAATGGCCTGAATTTCTACCTCCAACGGCATAACCAAGATAGTTGGTTTTTGCTTTTGCCAAACAGCATTTTCCAGGTTCATTTTCCAGACCAGCTTCCCTTAACTACTTAAGGACTGCCTTCTGCATTCAGCCTATTAATTGGGGCCTTCTGGTGCTTACTAAATATAACAGTTTGGTTAAACTGTGCAGTATTAGTTTACTCTCACTAGTAGGCAGTAATAACATTGCCTTATCTCCATGCTGAAACTCCCTGAAGAAAGCATTGTCATAATATTTTCAATGACACACTTTAACACATTTTTGGGTAGAAATGGCTGTTCTTCCCATTACTCTGGTGTGAAAAAAGAGCTGGTTCAAATTGAGAGTTATTCATTCAAAAAAGACTACATTAAAGTGACATACAGCCTGCCCCTATTGAGATAAAACAGGGTCTTCTGATGGTAACACCCAATTCACAAAGTCAGCAGATAAAAATTTGAATATGTTGCCTATGTCTAAGTATCTTGCAGAACAGTTGGTTAAGTGAAGGTCTGTCTTGTAAGCGCAAAAGAATATATCTTGTTCTCAGAAAAACAGTGTTAGTCTGTCTGGGTATGTCTGTGTGTCTGTGTATGTTAATGTGTGTCTGCCTGGGTATTTTAGTGTGTGTGTTTGTGTCAGGGTATGTACACTGCTCCAAAAATTAAAGGGAACACTAAGATTACACATCCTAGATCTGAATGAATGAACTAATCGTATGACATACTTTCGTCTTTACATAGTTGAATATGCTGACAACAAAATCACACAAAAATTCTCAATGGAAATCAAATTTATCAACCCATGGAGGTCTGGATATGGAGTCACACTCAAAATCAACATGGAAAACCACACTACAGGCTGATCCAACTTTGATGTAATGTCCTTAAAACAAGTCACAATGAGGCTCAGTAGTGTGTGTGGCCTCCACATGCCCGTATGACCTCCCTACAACGCCAGGGCATGCTCCTGATGAGGTTGTGGATGGTCTCCTGAGGGATGTCCTCCCAGACCTGAACTAAAGCATCCGCCAACTCCTGGACAGTCTCTGGTGCAACGTGGCGTTGGTGGATGGAGCGAGACATGATGTCCCAGATGTGTTCAATCAGATTCAGGTCTGGGGAACGGGTGGGCCAGTCCATAGCATCAATGCCTTCCTCTTGCAGGAACTGCTGACACATTCCAGCCACATGACGTCTAGCATTGTCTTGCATTTGGAGGAACCCAGGGCCAACCGCACCAGCATATGGTCTCACAAAGGGTCTGAGGATCTCATCTCGGTACCTAATGGCAGTCAGGCTACCTCTGGCAAGCACATGGAGGGCTGTGCGGCCCCCCCAAAGAAATGCCACCCCACACCATTACTGACCCATCGCCAAACCGGTCAAGCTGGAGGATGTTGCAGGCAGCAGAACGTTCTCCACGGCGTCTCTAGACTCTATCATGTCTGTCACATGTGCTCAGTGTGAACCTGCTTTCATCTGTGAAGAGCACAGGGCGTCAGTGGCGAATATGCCAATCCTGGTGTTCTCTGGCAAATGCCAAACGTCCTGCACGGTGTTGGGCTGTAAGCACAACCCCCACCTGTGGACGTCGGGCCCTCATACCACCCTCACGGAGTCTGTTTCTGACAGTTTGAGTGTACGCATGCACATTTGTGGCCTGGTGGAGGTCATTTTGCAGGGCTCTGGCAGTGCTCCTCCTGCTCCTCCTTGCACAAAGGCGGAGGTAGCGGTCCTGTTGCTGGGTTGTTGCCCTCCTACGGCCATCTCCTGATGTACTGGCCTGTCTCCTGGTAGCGCCTCCATGCTCTGGACACTACACTGACAGACACAGCAAACCTTCTTGTGCCATCCTGGATGAGCTGCACTACCTGAGCTACTTGGGGTTGTAGACTCTGTCTGATGCTACCACTAGAGCGAAAGCACCGCCAGCATTCAAAAGCGACCAAAACATCAGCCAGGAAGCATAGGAACTGAGAAGTGGTCTGTGGTCACCACCTGCAGAACCACTCCTCTTGCTAATTACCTATAATTTCCACCTGTTGTCTGTTCCATTTGCACAACAGCATGTAAAATTGATTGTTCATCAGTGTTGCTTCCTGAGTGGACAGTGTGATTTCACAGAAGTGTGATTGACTTCGAGTTACATTGTGTTGTTTAAGTGTTCCCTTTATTATTTTGAGCAGTGTATATTAGTATCATGCCCGGGTATGTGTATGTGTGTCTGGTTGTTTTAGTGTGTGTCTGGTTGTTTTAGTGTGTGCCTAGGTATGTAGAGTATGTGTCTGTTTGGGTATGCATGTTATTGTAGGACTGGATACGTATGTATGTTAGCATGTGTGTGCGTATGCATAATAGTGTCTGTCTGAGTATGCATTTTAGTGTGTGTCTGTCTGGGTATGTATGTGCGTCTGGGTATATTTGTGTGTGTCTGTCTGGGTAGGTCTGATGCAATCTAGTTGGGAGGCACTTCTGTATTGAAACATTACATTCCGTTACATTGTATAGATGGAACTCCACCTCTCCACACTCAAGTAGTGGTTGCTTGGATTAGATGGTAGTATCCATGAAATTAGAGACGAGCCTCCATTACGGGACCGATATTCTTTAGGGAAGCATTTAAATCCAATGCTTTAAACTTCCAGCTTCCCATACTCCTGCCGAAGATGAGCCTTGTCTAAGCAAAATGTGTGTCAAGTTGTTTTAGCTTAGTTTATTTATGATTTTTTTCTCTGTTAGATCTCAGTGTGTGCCTGAGCATGTTTGTGTCTGTCTTGTTATTTTAGTGTGTGTCTGCCTGGGTATTTTACCCAGTGTCTGGCTGGGTATGTTAAACTGTGTGTCTTCCTGGGTATTTTAGTGTGTTTGGGTATGCATGTGTCTCTGCCTGGGTATGCATGTTAGTGTGTGTCTCGCTGGGTATGCATATGTCACAAACCTCAACGCTCCTCTTCACCAGAGTACCCATTTCTAGCAAGTACCTGGCCATGTACACTGCCAGCTACTCAAACCACCTCTGCTGTGTCACCACTCTGGTTATCCACATCTAAAAACACGTTATGTTAGTGTGTAAACATGTGCTTTTGGGTATGTTAGTGTGAGTCATAGCCACAGCCTACCTTGTTGCACAGCCCTTTCCTGTATGAGCTAACCAGTCCTGTTTGCGCTTACCAGTCCAGCCGATTTTGTGTTCACACAAAAAAACACTTAATTCTGCTCATATTGAAACAGAAACTCATGGAATTTTGTAGTTTAAAAGACATATTCGTTTGAAAGATCTCTTTGTGTTTTGGTAGGATAATATATATATGTAATTAGGGCTTGATATCACGATGCTATCAATACAGTTCAACCAAAAAAAAAACCAATATATAATTTCCCGTGGGTAAAGTAAAAACTTTTCCCGGGAATCACAGTTCAAAGAAAAGATACAGAAATTGTTGAAAATGTCCAGGAAACCCAGGAGGGAAATTTGTCCTGAACCTTAACACAAAATTATAAGCAATGTAACAACCCTAAATACAAGCATTCAACAATTTAACAAACTCTTGACCCACACACAGAGTACTAAAATATTTCAAATGAAAGAGCCAACTTCCCTGTAAGCTGGAAGGCAAACTGCACCTTGAAAAACCCACCCCTTTGACCTTGACCATTACCCTTATAAAAGCCAACACAAAAAACAATAAAATAAATATATCACTTACTAGCACATTTATTATATCATGACAATCAAAGACCAAAGTTCATCTTACAGTTTACCTAGTACAAAATTATGAACAAACTTTAAAGACAAATTTACAATAATCTTTGTATAGACTGAAAACTTTCCGATGAAAGAACCAGCCACCCTTTAAGCCGGAAGGAAAATTTTACCTTTGCAGGTCTACCCCAACCGTCACATATGGCTACTTTAGTAACCAGATGCAGCCCAACCATACCAAACAACGGCCTGGTCAACCATACATTGCAGATCTTGATTAAAATATCACAGCCTAAATTAATCTCATCAATATAGCAAAGATCTTCACAACCCAACCCTGCAACCCAATAATATCTTTTTGTTAACCTAAATTTTACTAATCGCCCTGGTAATCTTGCCCCTTACCCTTTCTAGCATCTCAAAACCTGGAGATAATCACTAGACAAGCCTGGGCACACTTTGCAAAACTGCAGCAAACTACCCTTTAATTTCCCATATAATATTTTCTTAAACAGTTTTTTATTGAAATCACAGAATTGTCATCTCCAATCTCCTTATCCTTCTCTTTTTTTCTGTAGGTAAAAAGCATCCAGAGCGTTTACCCCCAACAAAGTAACCTAACCCAATAAGCACTTAATATACAAACAACCTATCTTCATCTCTTCATCCAATGGTCCAGTCTAGTTTGAAAAAGAGAATTACTAAAAAACTTTAGTCCCAGCTTGGCTTCCTCCCCACAGTTATCTTGGTGGTGGCAATGAGACACAGAATATTAAAGGTACAAGGTGGTTGGCCACCAATTGCACACAGACATAGGACTTGCCCAGATTGTATCAACACAAGTTGCAGCAGTACCTAAATTACGCACAGGGGACAAGGATTCAGTCTCCCACCCCATATTGCATCACACATTGGTGGTTGGCCACCGGCAAGTTGCATACAATACTAAGAGATATAGTGAAACGTGTCATCTCTTATCCCGGTTTTAAAAGTATTGGTCGGTGTGGCAATGAACTTATCTATTATCATCATATTAGGGCTGCAACTAACGATTATTTTCATAATCGATTAGTTGGCCGATTATTTTTTCGATTAATCGGATAAAAAAATTACATTTTTCATTTATTTTAAATTATTTAATAAAGTAACATAGGATGTTAAAAACAAACGGCAGAATACATTTTTTTCTTGTTTTTATTTCCCCAACCTGCCCCCCAGTTATGCATATTTGAGCTCAGGCTTGCCACACTGCCCTCCCCGACATGCCACACACCTTATATACCCTATATGCCTTATACCCCCAGATATGTCACTCCGTCCTCCTCAGGTATGCTGTATACCCCCTGATATGCCATAGTGCCCTCATAGGATTTGCAGACTCGTTCACAGACAATACTTTTATAAATAAATACAGGGTTAATCTTCACTGCCCCCAGGATTTAGATTCCCCTCAGTTTGCCCCCCTTTACCTCTAACTGCACCTTAAGTTAACCTTATTAAATTAATTAAATTAACCCTCAGTCCTCAGCATTAAATTAATCCTGAAGAGAAGACCCCATTAACCACAACTGCCCCTAAATTAACCCTGAAGACCCCATCAACCACAACTGCCCCTAAATTAACCCATTAACCATAACTGCCCCTAAATTAACCCTAAACACCCCATCAATCACCACTGCCCCTAAATTAACCCTAAACACCCCATTAACAATAACTGCCCCTAAATTAACCCTAAACACCCCATTAACTATAACTGCCCCTAAATTAACCCTAAACGCCTCATTAACTATAACTGCCCCTAAATTAACCCTAAACACCCCATTAACTATAACTGCCCCTAAGTTAACCCTAAACACCCCATTAACTATACCTGCCCCTAAGTTAACCCTAAACACCCCATTAACTATAACTGCCCCTAAATTAACCCTAAACACCCCATTAACTATAACTGCCCCTAAATTAACCCTAAACAACCCATTAACTGTAACTGCCCCTAAATTAACCCTAAACACCCCATTAACTATAACTGCCCCTAAGTTAACCCTAAACACCCCATTAACTATAACTGCCCCTAAGTTAACCCTAAACACCCCATTAACAATAACTGCCCCTAAGTTAACCCTAAACACCCCATTAACAATAACTGCCCCTAAGTTAACCCTAAACACCCCATTAACCATAACTGCCCCTAAATTAACCCTAAACACCCTATTAACTATAACTGCCCCTAAATTAACCCCCACCTCCCCTAACTTTCAGCAGCCCAAATATTAACTTTATACTCACAGTTAGATGAGCCACAGCCATGGCGATGCTAAGGAAATGGGCGGAGCCAACTGGCCGTTTGGCTCCACCCCTTTCTTCCTCCCTGCAGTCACTGTCGATTGACCCCTCCCCTTTCTTTCTCCAGCAGCGATTGCAGGGAGGGACTGGAAAAAGGAAGTGGGCGGGACAATCAGCAGTGACTGCAGGGAGGAACTGTAAGTAGCAACTGCTGCTGTGACTCCTGTGAGTCACACTTAACGGATTATAACACTTATATTACAGACCCTATGAAGACACCAAGGTCTTATTGATGAGCTGTACTTAAAGCTAAGTTTGTGAGTGCAATTCACACATCATTTATTTCTCTTTGGATCTGAATTTTTTACACTATTTTTGTATTTTTATTTTATTTTCTCCACGTTCATGCGCTCCTCTCTCGCCATATTGAAAAAAAGAAAAAGCCTGTATATAAGACGACCCTATAGGAAAAAAGTTTTACCAGTAATGTTAATTCATGTAAACTATGTGAACATTTTTTTTTTAATAAAAGCTATGATTGAGAAAAATATTTTGTTTTTATTTCCTTTTTTTTTTTTTTTAACCTGCCCCCCAGTTATGCATATCTGCCCCCTGGCTTGCCACTCTGGCCCAGAAATGCCTTATACCCCCTATATACCACTGTGCCCCATGATATGCCTTTTAACGCTCTAAATACCACTGTGCCCCATGATATGCCTTTTGACCCCCTATGTGCCACTCTGCCTCCAGAATTGCCTTAAACCCCTAAATGCCACTCTGGCATTTAGGGGGTTAAAAGGCATATTATGGGGCAGAGTGGCATATAGGGAGGTATAAGGCATTTCAGGAGCCAGAGTGGCGTATAGAGGGTTAAAAGGCATTTCTGGAGGCAGGGTGGCATTAAGGGGGTTAAAAGGCATTTCACAGAGCACTCTGCCTCCAGAAATGCCTTATGCCCCCCATTTAACACTCCCTCCCCCCTCCCTCCTCCCTCCTCCCAACTTACCGGAGTTTCTGAGTCACCAGTGCGTAGTCCGGGCAGCGTGTAGAGCTCTAAACGATTCGCGTAGACAACTTCCGCTGCAGCCGGGAGGAGGTGCGGTTAGCAGCGGGGTTTGTCTGCGTCCATCGCGCAGACCTTCCCCAGCTGTCAGAGAGCTCTACATGCTGCCCGGAGCTTAGATAAGCAATACGATATGACGGAATCTGAATGAGAAAAGGGCGAAAAATCCTATTTAAAAAGATAGATAATGGACTAAATACAGAGTCCACCCCTGCTACAATGGGCCTACCAGGAGGTCGGGTCAAGGATTCATACACTTTAGGTAAAATATAAAGAACAGGTGTCATAGGAAATTCTTTAATCAAGAAATCCTTTAAAGCTCCATCAATGACATAATCATGTACTGCATTGTCCATAACATCAAATATTAACCTTTTAATCTTTGAAGGGTCTGCATTAAGTTCACAATAAGTGGCACTATCACTAAGCTGATTTTAAATTTCTTTAACATAAATCAATCTGATTCATTACCACAAGTGAACCCCCCTTATCAGCTAGCTTAAACACCAAGTTATCATAAATATGTGGCAATTTCCCATGTTTAGGTTGTGTGGCCTGTCCGATATACAAAAGGGGGACAGAAACAAAAATGGTATAATCTTAAATTCCATTATACATGCAAATCATCTTATGTGGTTTATACACTTACGTGTCCTTGTAACCTTTTATATGTGGGTCCTGTAGGTTTATTATATGCTTCTTTGTAGATTTTGAGATTATGAAATATTTGACTAGTGCAGCTGCGCTGACAGACCGATCTTTAATATTGTATATTATACTACAACTTTGTTATAGTAATATTTCTAGATCATGTGGTGTCTGTATTTGGAGTACAGTGTTGATTTTTCAGACTTTTAATACAATGATATTAATTTATATATACACATTGACTGGCTATCTTTGCACATTATATATAAACTGTCACTTTAAATCGTTATGTAGGATCGGGTGTGTCCGACCCCTTAATCACTTATTTTGCATAAATATTCGAGCGTGTGCACTTATGTTTCTAAGGCTTGAGAAAGACCTGTGTGTGGAAACGTCGCCTGCATGAAAAAAAAACTCACCTTACCATTTGAGTGCTGAGCCTCTGCTTCTCTATTTTGGATTTATTGAAGAACTTGGTGGTACCCTGGCTTGTGCACCATCTCACAACTGAGTGCTGTATTCCAACCTTTGTTTCTGAGCAGGCAGGAATGTCATAAGTACACCAACAGTCAAAGCACGGGAAACACTGAATAATCACCAGAGTCCAGAGGCTGTTCACAGGTGAAAGATCATTGCACCTTTTAATTTTTACTGCACACTGGACTGTGATAGAATATCATACAGATTCATTCAAGAATGTTTAAAAAAAATGCAAAAGAAAGTTTTTCAAACAAGAGATCTCACGCAATATATAAAAAAAATGTACAGCAGCATAGAAAAATAATTTCAATGTTTAATTCTCAATTGTACCAAAAGCATGATGTAACTACACACAGTGAGTAAGTCAAATTGAGACAAATCAAAATTAATTTTTCTACAAAAAAAAAAAAGTTTGTTAGCTAAAGAAGAACGTTGGTGTCTTCAGAGAAACTCGATTTGTGATGAAAAAAATGCAAGCACATAATCTCATTATTTTAGACATTTATAAAGTGCTCATAAGCACATAAATGGTTTATGTTACAAAAAAAAAAACTTTAGTACTTTAGTTCCCCTTAATCTCACTTACAACTGAAATTTTTTTTTAAAAAAAAAAGTGTAGCCCACACCCCTAATAGCCCTAAAGTTCTTCTTTTCTCTTTGATTTAGTTGAATGTTCTTCAATAAACTTGCTCAGTCCTTCTAGGTCTCTATTGCTGCCTTGAAATTTAATAGGGTTTTGTTTATCGTTTTTGGGAGCAAAATACATTGTAGGAAATCCTTCCACTTTGTACTTGTCATTGGGTATGTCGTTGGCAGTAGCATCCATTTTGGCTATAACAATGCCTTCCTGGGACTTGTATTTTTTACCCAAGTCATTATAAATTGGCTCCAGTGATTTACAATGTCCACACCAGGGAGCATAAAACTCTATCAGAACATCTGACTTTGGGTCCATTACGATCTGTTCAAACGTTTTCCCCACGACTACTTTAACAGGTCCTTTGTTGTTTTTTGGCACAGGTTGTGACTTTACTATTGGACTAAGCTTTCCTACATTTAAAAAAAAAAAGAAAAACACAAAACAAATAAAAACACAAGTCAGTAATTCAGGTGGATGACACAATACAAACACATCAGCACAACATACAAATAATTGTTTGGTAAAATTAATATCATTTTAACTGTACCGTTTTAAAATGGAATCAAAACAAAAAAAAATTTTTTGCATACTAAGTTGCATACCCAACTAAAACTATGCTAAACTATCAACCCCAATGCCCCCAATACATACAATGTGCTCCTTAATTCTGCTGTAGAGCAGGCAGCACTTCATAAATACCATTTGTGCGTATACATACACATTTTACATGAAAGCAAAACATATATAAACAATTCAAGCTAAAAACATGGAAAAAAAAGAATGATGGAGAACATCAATGTCTACAAAATCATCTCACCTTTCTTAAATGCCACTACAAAGTCTCTAAGAGAATCCGTGTCAAATTCCTCTGGCTCTTTTGCATATTTCTTGCCACTTGCATCAAAAATGGCAACATTTACTTCCTCTCCACTTTCACTTAATCCCAAATCTTTCAGTTCAGATGTATAATCATCCTCATTGGCAATCACAAAGGTGTACTCTGGGAAATCTTTTGCAACCTCCAAAACCTTACTTCTCCAGTACTGAGTGGCTTTAAAAAATAATATAGGATGCAGTTGGTTTAAGAAGTGGAACACAATAAATGTAAATTAAAGAAATGATAAAAGATAATCATACATAATCTATTTTCACGCATTACCATCCATAAAGGTCCATCAATTCTAAACAGGTGGATTCAAAATACATAAAAATTTCACAAAGCCACAAAACAAAGTTAACAAAATAGGCTTTTTGTCTATTTACATTAATGCAATCCAAATAACAATTCTGTAAACCATTTTAGTTATGTATAAATGAATACAGTCTTGCAAATGAGTGGTGAAAGAGTAATCGAAATGTACCTTTACGATAATCAAAGCTGAAGTCAACAGTGTAATAGACAACAACTAAGGGACGTTTCGTATATCTTTTAGCATCATTAGAAGTCTTCCTGTGACCAACCAAGGGTAGTGCATGCATTTTGACATGTTCCCTTATCTCTGCATCAGTAGAGGAGTCCTACAAGAGAGAGATTATGTAGCCAAATTAATACAAAAGACTGTTTTGTTTTCGACTTCATTAAATTGTTTTCTTCAATTGAGAACAATTTGGGTACAAGGTTTGAGGGCCCCACATATATATCTTATCTGCATACATGGGGCCGCACATAACCCTTCAAAGTGTGCATGGAAACCCCCAAGAAAATTTGGTATGTGTGATATATTATTATTATTCTTTTATTTATACAGCGCCAACAATTTACGCAGCATATGCACAGAAGAAAAAAAACTCCGGTATAGACTGGAAATGGTAATTGATTTAACCCCTTAACGTCCCTTGACGGGTCAGACACGTCACGTAAAAACGGTCACTTAATGACTTATGACACGTCATTTAATTAAAACAAGTTTCATTAAAACGATCACTTTCTTCGCTTAAAGGGTGTTGCTGTAATTCCTCGATGTCGAGGCATTCAGCAACACCGAGATCGGCATCAGGGACCATGTCTGGCCCCTCCCCGGGGCGTCAACATGGGCCATACACTGCATGGCGGCGGACTCCCATTTTAAAAGAGTTTAGGAGGCACCTCCTAAACCTCAATGGTGTCGATGAAATGCCTCGATCACAAGGCATTCAGCGACACCGACCGATCACCCCAGGACTCGCTGTAACCGTCACTGCCACACGCAAGATGGCGGCACGTCCTGTAAAAGTTGGAAAAGTTTACCAGAGGGTCTCCAGACCATCTAGAGAACTCTGGCTCCACTTGCAGGTTGAATACAGGTACTGCATTCAACCATGCAAGTCAATGGAGCCCAGCTTTATGATCACAATGTGAATTAAAAAAAATGGACACGGGGCAGTAGGAGCAGATTTAAAAGTTCCAAGTAAAAAAAAATGTGCACAACCCGAAAAACCCATGCATGGGGAATAACTGTACTCAGGAGATGTTGCTGAACACATATTGGGGTGTTTTTTAGTGATTAAAAAAATAATAATAATTTACTACCACAAAGTTTGACAAAGGGTAGAAGTAGAATTAGTGCCTGGAAATACCTTGAGGTGTCTATTTTTCTAAAATATACGGTTTGATGTGGTAAATTGCATTGGCCTGCTTCAAAGATACCCGGAATAGCACACGGGGGAAGAATTACCAGATTTGGAAAAAAATGCTTTTGAAATAGCAAAATGCTACTTGTACTTATTGCCCAATAACTTGCAAAAAAAAAAATAAATTATTAAAAACATAAAAACTCAGGCCAAATAGAATCTATTTAGCAGGTTTTTTCATTAGCTTTTTTGGTGAGTAAAAGATTTTTCGGGTAAGAGTCAGAAAATGGGTTTTACAGTCCACCAACAAGACACACAAAAATAATATTCTCACATTTTCTAGTACTTACTTTGAATTTATAAATATGCTTTTTCGGCTCATATTTTGACTGGAATCTTTCTGGTTGCATAACAACAAGCTGACCAGGTGACACTTTCAGGAACTTCACAATTTCAGGGCTGAAGGTATGGTAAAATTTATAGTCTTCTCTTAAGTTGTTTGCTGAAAAGCAAAAATAATAATAAAAAAAAAAAAAAAAGTTCAAAGTTAAAGCAACCCAAACATTAATAAAATAAATTCACAAATTCAGAAATAATTCACAAAATGTAGTTATGAAATATAGCTGACTAATTTATATAGCTCACTTTAGCCCCCCTTTATATAGATTTCCTTGCAACATAAAAAGAAAGTTACCTGTGTGTGTCTCATATATTTTTTCAGAAGTATTGAATTGTACTGTTAAGAGTGCAGCCTTGGCACTTTATATATATTTTTTTTTTATATACAGAGAAATCAGTTTAAGGTCATACACAAGATTTCAAAATTCATACCCGCATCTTGATAAAGCTGGTATGCGGTCTCATCTTCTCCATTAAAAACAGCAATTACTACAACATCATCTCCATCTCTCAAGAATTCTTGTACCTGCTTCACAGCTTGGATTTGTTTTGATGGAGGGCCAGCCTGTTCGATCATGTAGTCAACAATACCTAAAAAGAAAATGTGTTTTAAAGGAAAACAAGCAAACTACAACAGTATAGTCTGGTGCTTGATATTTTTAATTGTCTGGAATCCACACACACACACACACCTAGTATTGTGTAAAAAGTAGAATATAGTCCTGCTTTGTTTCTTACAGTACTGTTTTTGCCCCCAGAGGTCCAGCAACCAATAGAGGGCAGGCACCTTCTTGTCCAGGTGGTAAATGTAGTGAAATGACACACACACACACCTTACCTGAGGTCAGTCTTCATAGCTTCTCACACACTGTCAGGAGCCATGCTATCAATTGGGCTTGCCTGGCCATGGTGACAGTTCAGTGGAGTCAAGTAACAACGTTTCATGACCTCATTGAGCTCCTGCCTCTGCTACCAGGCCGGTACAGTGTGGTTAGAATTAGGAGTGGTTATGAGAGTAATTGGGCCTTTGAATCCCCCAGGCCAGCCCACCCCTGCAGACAACTGTGGGTCCCACTTTTAGTGAAGCTAAGATCAAATAAATAGACAGAACTCTTAACACTGAATTACATATTTTAAGCCTCACCATATTTTTCTCTTGGTCCATTGTAGTCAAAAGCTTTTCCCTTTCGGAATATCTTTAGTGTTGGATACCCAGATACTCCATACTTGGTGGCAAGGTCTGGTTCGACAGTTGCATCCACTTTTGCTAAAGGTATGGCTGGTGTGTGTTTACTAAGCTCCTGTGCTGCCTTTTCATATTCCGGGGCAAGTTTCTTACAATGTCCACACCTAGAAGAAATCATGCATTTTTCATTACATATTTAATTGGGCTTACATCACTACGGATACAAAATAAATTAAATCCTAAATTAAATTAAACAAACAAGCAGATATCATGACAACAGAATAGATTCCTGCACACATACATAGAAGATCACAGCACTGCTTGACAGAAGCACGGAATGTTTACTTAACTATTGGCTACCTCATGACTTGTATAAAACCGAGGCATCCAACAGAAGACAAGACACAGCAAGGCAAGTCAACCTACTGTTTATGCAGTTTTCTTATAACAAATGTGAGACTGAAACGTTGAGAAATATTAAATCTACCAAATTTTACCAACACACGCCACTATTGTATTTTAAACAATAATTGCATTACTTCTAATTGCTACATACCATGGTGCATAAAATTCAACCAATATAATGTCGGCATTATCTACAACATCATCAAAATTATCTTTTGTTAACACAATCGTTGCTTCAGGAGGTGGTTTCCAGTCAGGTTGAGAGATTTCTTTCACTTTTGCTACAATGGCTATAGAAAAAAGACAGAAAAACATTGTTATGGTTTACTAGAGCATTAATTATTATTGTTTAACATAAAAATCTACATTATGCATTAATGCCATATTTAACCCGGTTGCTCATGTACTCTATTTCCTTAAGTAAACTTTAGTATCAAGTCTCATAAAGGTTTTCAGAAGTGCTCGCTCCTTATAATATATGCAGTCACAATTTTTAAGCCTTTCATGGCAGCTGGCTTATTTATAAAATGAATTGGTTGCCCTGGACTCAATTCCTACTATAGGCACAGTTATAGCTGAAAGTTAGTAAACAACTTTTTCTTTAAAATATAGCTCCTATATTATTTGTGTGATTTTATTATAAATGGTCAGTTCAGCATCTATCGCTGAACGAAAATATGCATGAGCTGTAAAGATGAACATTGCAGAATTACAACTTCCCACTTAAATATGTACAGACATGCAAATGTGCCATTCTCCACTATATATTAGTCATTGATGCCGCAGCAGGCGCTACAGTAAAGACGGCATGTATCTTACCTTCCTCGGTTCTTGGACCATCGTAGTCCACTGCCTGGCCTTTCTTGAGGATCTTGATGGTTGGGTAGCCACTAATGTCATATTTGCCAGCAGCCGCTGTTGCTACTGTTGCATCAACTTTAGCAACAGGGATAGGAGGATCATTCTCCTTCAGGGTCTTTGCAATTTTCTCATATTCTGGGGCAAACTGCTTGCAGTGTCCACACCTAACACATGAAAAATGCATCCTCTATTGATGATGGTAATGTTTACTTATACTGTACAAAATGACATATTTGATAAGTACTTATTTTAACCCCTTCCGTACCGGGACGTACCAGGTACGTCATTGATGATGCGTGATCCAGTGTCGCTACGGACGCTGGGATCACGAGGGGCGGCTGCTACTGACCAATGGGTGTCCCCAGCGATCCGTAGCAGCCATTCCCCCTCAATTCCGTGCACGTGAACGCTTTGAAGCGAATCACGAACGCAGAATTAAAATATTTAAATAAAACTGCGGTCTTCAAGGGAAGACGCAGTACGAGGACGCCGGTCCTGAAGGGGTGAAGTCAGTCTAAGTCACAAAACAAACAGTTCCCTGGATGTTTAGACATATATTGGGGCAGAGTAGCATATATAGGGGGTATAAGGCAAGCTGGGGGTGAGATGTGCATAACTGGGCAAAAATAGTTTACATGAATATTTACTAGTAAAGCTTTTTTTGGTATTTTTTGGGTTCTTGTTAAAATATAGCTTTAATTATTATGTCAGTTAAATAATAAGGCAAATTGTGAAATGCCATTGTGATAAAGAGATAAAAGTGTCAATGGCACATCTTAATGTAAATTATAAGTTTTTACTTTAAATAAACGAAAAATTTGTATATATATATTTTTTTTACCCGATTAATCGAAAAAATAATCGGCCAACTAATCGATTATGAAAACAATCGTTAGTTGCAGCCCTAAAAGTAAGGTAATTCAAAACTTGAATCTACCAAAACAAAAGAAAGGAACAGAAAAAGTTAATGTATTAATTTAAATTACAAACTAAACAAAAGTGAATGCAAAAGGTGCCACTGGGTGCATCAGCCATCATCAACTGTTATAACGCAAAATGGAATGCTCACTGACGATATTTATGACAACTCTGACCTTTAGATGTCACATAATTAAAACATGATTTTAGCGTACGCTATACCCACATTACAGTAAATAGAGCCCTTAGTAATGTGCACCATTTGTTGCTGATAAAAATAAAATTCAAAAAAGTGTATACTGCTCTAGTATACACCAACACTTCTCCCAACTGTTTAGTGCACTCATATGCAGCCTAGTGAATATTTCTTTCAGAATGGTGTATGTTCTTATGTAAAGCAAAACACTCCAGAGTGAGCATCAACAAATCCTGGACCACATTACATAAATAAGACATTTATGCAACATGTTAAGCGGGTGTGTTAACTTAATTTTCAAACTTGCCGTATTAGTCTTTAACAATCTTAAGGAATTGTCATCCTAGAGAGAGTTGTAAAGACCCACGTTTTAATTCAAGATAACTAGTTGACTCTCTAGGAAAGTAGCACTCTGCCCAAACAAGATACCCTGCTACCAAAACAGGATTTAAAACAGAATACATGTAAAAAATAATAAAAGGTTAAAATAAACAAAATACCCACCAAGGAGCATAGAATTCTAGCAGCACAGTGTCTTTATCAGCAACATATGTATCAAAGTTGGTATCAGTAAGAACCAACACATCATTTTCTTCTTTCACTTCACCATCATCAGCATCGTCGTCGTCATCATCATCATCATCATCGTCGTCGTCAACACCATCTTTTGCTTCAGTTTCTAAAAGGAAAAGTTAAAAGAATGGTTTGAAATTTGAAAAAGAAAAACCTGGACAAGTTTATTAGACTTCTTTTTAAGGCAAACCTCAGCATAGATTTCAGTTTTGGTGAAGGACTGGGAGGAGCCAGTAAATGTTAAAAATAACAAACCATATTATTCTAGCTCAGCTCAGATGAGCATTTTCTTGAATTCCTTGCCATGGTTCTGTATGCCTACCAATCTGACAACTGAATACAGTGTAATAGTGGTTGGGTTCAGACCATTCCCTTAAATGGTTTTGTAGATGTATGATATATTCATTTTAAACTGCAGATAAAAATACTATATACTATATATTTTTTGCATTTAATAGCAGCGCTGCAGCATTGGTACTTAAGAGTGCATTGGGGGGTTTTTTGGCGCAATATTCAGCTTCCCCTTCTGCCGCTGACACTTGTATTCAGTTTATGGGTGGTATAGTGGAAGCACCGAGAATTTACAGGTGGCATACAGGAAGTGAAAAGCAATGTTAACGGGGCTTTCCTCATATTGTTGTATGGGTTAGGATCTTTGATTTCAGGATATATACAAACCGATCTGGTGAGATCTGGCACCAAGATAGTAACAGCAGATCCTGGTGCCATGTGTTCTCCAAGTAAGCGACACACACATGCACCTGGCCACCTGATGTAAAAGAAAACCTGATTCATCAGACCAGGCTATCTTCTTCGAAGTTCTTATGCTCACGTGCCCATTGTAGGCGGTTTCGGCAGTGGGCAGGGGTCATACGTAACAAACTATGTTCTGACACTTTTCTATCAGAAGCAGCATTAACTTTTTCAGAAATTTAAGCTACAGTAGCTCGCCTGTTGGGTTTGACCACATGGGCCAGCCTTCACCCCCATGTCCATCAATAAGCTTTGGCCACCTTTGTCCCTGTCGCCTGTTCACTGATTTTCCTTCCTTTGACCACTTTTAATATTGACTACTGCAGACTGGGAACACCCCACAAGCTGCAGTTTTTAAGATGCTCTGACCTAGATGTCTAGCCATCCTTATGCCCATTTTTCCTGTTTTAACACATCAAGGATGAAATGTTTACTTACTGCCTAATATATCCACAATAACAAGATTATGAGTGTTATCACTTTACCCGTCAGTGGTCATAATGTTATGGCTGATCGGTGTATATTTTCTAACTGCATGGTCACAGGATGAAGTAAGTAATTATATGGGGCCCATTAACAAAACTAAGGCATTCTTACTACAACATCGGGGGTCATGCAAAAAAAAGAAAGCCAAAGGAATTGTCATTATTTGGAAGGAACTCACATTTTGAATGGGTAATGTCCCCACTTTAAGTACGTGTACATGTGCTGCTGTAAGCCATCTTTATTTGTGAGCTAGACATGTTCTAATTGTCTTTTCTGGGAACAACTTTGTGGGCACTTTAATACGATCGCTCTTTGCAAACAGAACGCCTAAATCCTTTATATTATCCCACTGAGACAATTTCTTGGCGCAACAGACACTCCATGGAGTGCATTGTTCTACAGCAATTACATACCACATTCCCCTGCGACACATAATTGTAGCTACATTTTTATAGTAAATTGCTGTTGCTTTACACTCAACACGGGTAAACTGCTTAATGTGATGTTACTATAAACACAGCAAGTGACACACCAAAATTTATTTTAGCTTTTAAATATGTAAAAAACCCCAAAACTATGTTATATATCACAAAAAACTGCTTGCATAGGGTTAGCTAGGAGAAGCTCAGGCTCAACAGATAACAAAACCTGGTTAAACTGAAGTAGAGGTGTTGAAACAACAACGCTCCCTTTAGTGAATAAACCCCATAGCCTGGCATTGCATGATATAAGCTCTGCAATTAGACATGTCTTGACCGTTTAGAAGTTGGTGATTGCTAGGGAACCAACCGTCTATCCAAGGAGTTTGTGAAATATAACCAAGTTTTTACAGCGTGCAATACACGGCACAGGTAAGAATATCCCTTCCAGCTTTCTATCATCAATGGTACTAGCATGGTACTAGCATGGTACTAGCATGGTACTAGCATGGTACTAGCATGGTACTAGCATGAAATACATGCCTCATCAAAACTATTGGCCACAATTCCTTGTAAAAAATAAAAAAAAAGCTTATAACTGTTTTGGGATGCCTACCTTTCTCTTCTTGATCACAGGCTACTATGGCAATATGTGCCAAACCCAGAAGAAGCAAGATGAGCCAAGCTTTCTTCAGATTCATCCCTGCAGACACTCACACCTTTACCGAAGTTACCCCAAGTGCTACCCCTACTCCTCCAAAAAATATACAAAAAAGCCTTGGCAACGCCCCTCCAGGAAGTCTCCCTGTACGATTGGCGTGAGACAACAAGGGGGAAATTATGATCCAATCACAGCCCGGCTTTTTTTCGCCCAATACCACACCCCTATGCCGTTATCCCCTCTCCCTGGCTAAAATAATGCAATTGATTTTACACACGTCTGGTTTGACCAATACTATTTAATGTCTAGCTCATTAACAAATTCATCCAGAATCGTATCTAAAGTACTGGAATGCCAACATTCTTCCGCCCTGCTTTGCATGCCGAGAGATGACAAGGCTCCAGTTGCATGGGGCACGAGCTCTGAGCTGCGCTTCACCCATTGGCTGCTCGACCCAACTACCAATCGCGAGCTGCCACTTTTGCAAAGGACACCAAAAGATGGGCGTGCCTTAGAACTGTCATGGGGAACATGTCGCTGTCTCATAGGTTCGGTATGAAAAAGAGGCGTGGGAAGTCGTTTTACGCCGTAATGTAGCGACGAGCTAACTCCCACAGGAAACAAATCTGTATGTTTGTTGAAAGGTGTATCGTTGGAGGAGTTACACGTGTAGTTAAAGATGCGGTACAGGACAGTTGCTGTACGAGTGCTCCACTTCGTTATTTTCCTATATTGCGGTGTACGTGCAGAAATTACGTGAGGTTGCCGCAGCAGGGTTTAGTGTCGTGGGAAGTATGTTACCATAAAATTTATGTATGTCTGTAATCATTATAAACAATTTGTGAATAGCTTCTTCGTGAATTGAATGAACACCACAACCATCAATAACAGTATAGCTTTGCTAATGTGCTAATGTAGAAACACATTATTGATCCATACTTACCTAATCTGTGTTGGGGTAAAAGATCACCTACTATTGTACTGATTTATGACAGGGGTGTCCAAGTTTTTTCTGTATGGGCCACTTCATCAGAAATGTGTGTGTGGGCCGGACTAATTTTTCACTGAGAAAAAATATGGCCTTTAAGCTTTAAAATGCATATTAATACAGGGTTAATTTGGCAATAATGAAAAAAGTAGTGGAAACGTTTTTTTGATCAACTTTTATATGCTATTCTATCAATACTAAAGGCATGGCCGGATTAAGAGCATCACGGGCCTGGTGCTGAGTATTTTGGTGGCCATTTTATGGAAATAAATAAAAAAGACAGAATCTTCACTCATCGGCATCTATGTATACTGGATAAAGATTACATCAGTCTTCGGCAGATAGTATAAGATAGAATCTTATGTGATGGCACTGGGAGTAATCAGTACACTAAAAACATCATCATACATGGGATGCCTAAAGCCACAATTTAGTGCCACTAATCCTTTTTAATAAAATATGCAGATTGAAACAGTAAATAACCTTTTACTTTTCCTCTCAGTGATTTCCGGGCCAAGAAAGTTTTGTCCTCTGAAGTGACTACAAATTCAGGAGGGCGTTTTATCTCTGGATAAGTAAAAATTAAATAGTTCCAATTATTCCTGCAGTAAGTAAAGTGCCAGGAAACACAAAACTAAATACACACCAGGACAGGATCTGCCACACTGACCCCCAAACACACACACCAGGACAGGCTCTGCCACACCGACACCCAAACACACACACCAGGACAGGCTCTGCCACACCGACACCCAAACACACACACCAGGACAGGCTCTGCCACACTGACCCCCGAAAACACACACCAGGACAGGCTCTGCCACGTGACACCAAAACACACACACGCACCAGAATAGGCTCTGCCAACCAGACATCCAAACACACGCACCAGGACAGGCTCTGACATGCCGACACCCAAACACACATGTACCAGGACAGGCTCTGCCACACCGACACCCAAACACACACACACCAGGACAGGCTCTGCCCCACCAACACACATAACAGGACAGGCTCTGTCACACCGACACCCAAACACACACACACACAAACACGTCAGGACAGGCTCTGCCGCATTGAAGTATAAAAATGTATTTTCTACAGTGCTTTGTCATCAACTGCCACTTTTGTATTTTTGCCCCCTTGTGTATTGATGCCCCAGGCCGGCCCCCTTTAGTATTGATTAATGTGCCCCCCCACAAACTTGTGTATTGCCTAACTTTGTGCATTTATGCCTCCACACCCTTGTATATTGATTTATGTGATGCCCCAGCCAATCCCCTCCCTTGTGTATTGATGTCCCCACCCTTTTTGTATTGGCTAATGTGATGACCAACCAACCTATCTATTTATGCCCACACTGCAGTGTGTATTACAGCCAGCCCCCCCTATTAATTTTGTAATGCACAACCCAGCCACCCCCCTTTTGTATTTAATTTTTGTCCCAAGGGAATCCCCCCCCCTTGAATATGGGTCCACTTTCCTAAAACACCTAACCATTTTCTTGGTAATACTTATATTTCTGCTGTCCTTAGACGTGACAGGAGGAACTCTTCTGTGAGCCTGCCCGATTGAACGTCACGTCTTAAAAGGGGCGGGGCTGTGCACACCAGCCGCTTTAACTTCATTAGTCGACCTGCCGGGGGGCGGTCCTACAGCCTCACGACAGCTGCTTTGAATTTCACAGCCGCTTTGAATTTCGCGTCTGGGCGTCCGCATTGAATGATGGTCTGCCCACGGACCGGCCGGCCCACTGTGAAAAGATGGCAAAGGTACATAAAGTTCAGACACAACGATACAGGAAATAGCATAGAACTATGAGAGGGGACTGGGTCCATACAGATGACTGTAATGACTCAGAGCGCCCAAAGTTCAGGAGTTGTTGTGCAGTAGCAGAGTTGGACAGGGCCTGGTGCAGGGCGACTGCACTATCCCAGGTGGGCATCTGGGGATTGTGCAGCCACATACCAGCGCCCTGATATAGCAGCGAATGTAGTCCAGAACAAATCAGAACTTGGAGGTATCCTGGAGGCACCCTGGAGCAGGCATGAGGCATAGCACTAGAGTCATGTGCAGGATGCTGCAGGCTGGGAGTACGGAAGCTAAGCAGAGTATCAACAGAAACGTAGCAAGCAAGGGGGACAGAGCAAGAAATATAGCAGACAAGATATACATGGTACAGGGCACAACAAAGGACAGGGAACAAGGCAAGGAACACGGGGTGAGGAGCTAGAATCCTCAGATGCTTCTCCTTTAAGCAAGGATAGACCATCTTAAGTGGGACATGGGGAAAGGAGAGAGGAACCGAAATCCTCAGATGATTCAGGGTAGGAGGGCAAAGGTACGTAAGAGACAGACAAACATCAATACAGGAACTAGCCTAGGACTATGTGATAACAATTGGAGATTCCGTCACATAACATGGCCATAGTATGCTTAGCCCACCACTACGCCAAAGTACTCCAATATTCGGTGGGTCCTAATGCTAAACCCTGCTTACTGAATCACTAATAAACTGAAACCAAAACTTTAATCTAAACACAAAACCAAGGACGTACCTTTAGACTGCTGACTGAGACAAACATAACAAACGAGTGGGGGAAATCTTATAAAGGGAACAGAGCTAAAGCAAAGAGCAAGACTGGAATCAAGGAGTCAGAGGTACAGGACAGAGCATAGGGAAATGCAGGAACGGATTACAGCAAAACATGGGAACTGAGGCGAGGCAGGGAAAAACAGATATGCACCTCTGCAGCCTGGATGGCACCTGACAAACTATACTAACAATTGGAGATTTAGTCACATCTTATGGCCATAGTATGCTTAGCCCACCACTACGCCAAAGTACTCTAATATTCTGTGGGTCTTAGACCTAAACCCTGCCTACTGAATTACTAATAAGCTGAAACTAAACCTTGAATCTAAACACAGAACAGAGATAAAACATACCGAGACTGCAGACTGAGACAAACATAACAAACGGGTGGGGCACACCTTATAAAGGAAACAGAAGCTGAAGCAAAGAGTAGGACTGAAATCTAAGAATCAGAAGTACGGCAGAGCATAAGGAAATCCAGGAATGGATTAGAGCAAAGGGGCAACTGTGGCAAGACAGGGGAACTGTGGAAAGACAGGGGAACTGTGGCAAGACAGGGGAAACCAGAGAAATCACTTTCTTTTGTTCCCCAAGCTGCTCCTGAATTAGTACCAAAGAACTTTTCTCCATGGTTTTCCAGTGCAAATTATATGAGATGGGATTTTTGGCTTTGTTTTGGAGAACTCTCTGTCCAGCAATTGGAATCTCACTTGCATTCTCATCTGCCTACCACCCTCAAACTAATGGGATTACAGATATAACCAACAAGTCGGAGCAGTTTCTCTGGCTGTTCGTGGGAGATCACCAAGCAGACTGGATATAACTTGCTTCTTGGGTTGAATTTGCCAGAGATAACACCACTCATGGAGCTTTGAAAATATCTCCATTCTTATGCAAGAGGAACACCCAAAAGTACCAGTGTGCCATTTTTTACCAAAGGTACATAAAAATAGGATGGAACCTCCTGGAAGACCCATCATTAGTGGAATAGGCTCCCTAACATGCAATATGTCCCCAAAACCACAGCTTACATTAAGGACACTACGCATATATATTGAATATTTTGGACACCATTACATGAAGGAAAGGATGGAGATGGGTAACTATGGACGTGCCATCACTCTATACGGTGATTAGACACAATCAGGGAATTGAAGCCATAGATTATACACTCACGCAAAATAAATATATAGTGGACATCAGGGCCGGCCTTAGGGGTGTGCGACCGCACAGGGCGCCATGGCAACAGGGGCGCCGTCCGGGACTTAAATTTTAACATTGTTTTTTTTGTAACTTTATTTAACATCCTCCATGTTAAATAAAGTTTTTTTCTGGCGCTCAGCTGTGAAGCGTGCACTCCGGCAGAGCGGGAAAACAGTCGCCTCCCGCTCCCACCGCAGGACTCCGGCAACAAGGTAAGTAAGGATAGGGGGTAGATATAGTGAGAAGGGACAGAGGGGGAAGGCAGTGAGAAGGGACAGAGGGGGAAGGCAGTGAGAAGGGGCAGAGGGGGGGAGGCAGTTAAAGGCAGTTTTTATGTACAGAAATGCGATACAGCCATGGGGACCAGGTTTGCACCTAGTTATGCTAACTTGTTTGTGGCCAAGTGGGAGGAGGAATACAAAACAACCCACACATAGTGAACCTGGCCCTATGGAGACGATATATTGATGATGTACTGGTGATATGGAAGGGGAATGAAGCAGATTTGGATCAGTTTATTAAGTATATCAATAATAATCCATAGAATTTAAAATTCACATCTAATATACAAGAATATTGTATTGAATTTTTGGATGTGGAACTCTTTGTTGAGGGCAATTTTGGTTACACCAAACCAACAGATGCTAACGGTTATATAGATTATACCAGTTGCCATCAACAGTCCTGGTTAGAAAACATCCCGAAAGGTCAAATGACGAGGATTGGGAGGGGAGGATTTTAAAATACAGGCTTTGGAAATAAGGAAAAAGTTCGTAGAGAAAAAATATCCAGAAACTTTATTGGAAGTTTATTGGAAGTAGAACAAATGGATAGATTGAAATTATTAGAAGGGAGCAAACATAGACAAAAGAAAGAGAATAATAAAAAGGACTGGAGTTGTTCATTTATCACTAAGTACAACACAAAAGCACATAAAATCAGAAGATTTTATTTAAAACACTGGCATATACTAAGAAGTGATGCAATGCTAGGATCCTTTTTACCGGTGAATCCACAAATTATATATATAAAGAAACTAACACATTGAAACATTATTTCTCACCGAGTGTACTCCCAAAAATTAAAAAACCAGTGGGTGTTAACGTCATCTTGGGGAACACGGAGGTGAATGCAGCGTTTTTCTGGTTACCTGAGAAAGTATAAAAGAGGAAGAACAGAGCGAGCGGATCTTCACTGAAACCTCCTGATGAAGCCAATTTTCTGGCGAAACGCGTAGATGACATTTTTAATATGGATTTCTAATACTTTTATTTCATTTTTTTTATACCAAGTGTGGGAACAGTCCCTGTGACAGAATGACCTGTCATACAAGGTACTCAGAGATGGCTCCAGCCTAGCTGTCAAACAAAGATAGCACAGGTAGGAACTCCATTGTTTAATTAATCCCATCAATAGGATTGCTGCCAGGGGATTAAAGGTTGGGTTGAATACATGTATCTGCTAATTTATGTTAATGCAGTTCTGTGGATATATGAGTCTATGTTCATTCTTGCTGTACACAATTCAAGGTCTACTTATTGGGTACACATAGCAGGTTTCCAAGGTGTGCATGCTGACTGGTGCTGGAAGTGATTTCGGGGACAACAGGAGGATACATCTGTGTGATCACAGCTTTCTTGGTGAACCCGTTACAGTCCCTTTAGTAATATTTTTTCTAAATATATGGTTACATTTATTTATTTATTATTTGGCTGGTATCCCGTGTAGTTCTGGGAACACACTGCGTGGGGTGCATATCGGTAGATCCTCAGTACAGAAGGACAAGAATGACTCCCTAATTATAAGACGTAACGAGCAGACCTTCCCCGGGGAATTCTCTCTGACAGCCGGAGGGTGTATGCGAGATGGACGTAGACATGCCCCCCCCGCTGCTAACGGCACCTCCTTCCGGCTGCAGCGGAAGTTGCCCATGCGAATCGCGTAGACGTCTACCCGCATGCCCCGACTACACACCAGGGAGTCAGAAGCACCGGTAAGTTTGGGAGGGTTAAATGGGGGGCAGAAGGCATTTCTGTAGGCAGAGTGCTCTATTGATATGCATTTTAACCTCCTTTATGCCACTGTGCCTCCAGAAATGCCTTTTAACCCTCTATACGCCACTCTGCTTCCTGATATATAGGGGTATAAGGCATTTCTGGAGGCAGAGAGGCACATAGGGGGTCAAAAGGCATATCATGGGGCACAGTGGCATATAGAGGGTTAAAAGGCATATCATGGGGCACAGTGGCATTTACAGGGTTAAAAGGCATATCATGGGGCACAGTGGTATATAGGAGGTATAAGGCATTTCTGGGGCAGAGTGGCAAGCCTGGGGGCAGATGTGCATAACTGGGAGGCAGGTTGGAAAATAAAAGGAAATAAAAACAAAAAAATATTTTTCTCAATCATAGCTTTTATTAAAAAAATAGTTTACATGAATTAACATTTACTAGTAAAACCTTTTTCCTATAGGGTCATCTTATATTCAAGCTTTTTATTTTTTCTTAAATTAATATTCAGATTTTGGGGGGTCATCTTATAATCAGGGTCATCTTATAATCGAGCAAATATGGTACATTGTTACAATCTACACTATTATTTTGTGTATCTTCTTTTTTCGTTCTATGTGAGCACCCCCTAGTGGAAGTTGTACTGACATTACTGTTTCAACATTTGGAGAGTGTTGCTGTAGGGTGGCAGCCTGAAAAAGATTAAGGAGAAGTATAATTATTATTAGTATCACTATTCCTTTTTTTTCTCTCAGCTGAACTGTAGATTTTTATTATCTAAATATACTACAATATTGTTGTAGAAATAGACATCACATACACCACATTTACTTATTTATGTTTTTTCTGATCTTTTCCCACACACATATATACATTCTTATGCAAGGTCAGGTCTGACCAGATCCCTGCGGTAGACCAAAATGTGTCCAAGCTACCTGCCCTCTAGGATATGGTTCAAGAAACCTTGTATAACGCATCTGCAACATACATCTTCCTTGGGGAGCACTCTTGCATATAGTTTTTTTTTTTTGATGATTGCAAAGAGCGCATGTGGGTTTTTTCACTTTTATTTTGAATTTGTAATTCATTTTTATTGAGATAAACAATGTAGGATGCACAGTACATGAAAGCCAAGGTGGAGCCAGGTCCCCTAAAAGGTCAGTTTTTCTGGTGAGAAGGGGAGTTAGCTCTTCTGAGCAGCCCCCCTCTAACCGATTGTTTCAGTGGTGCCAACCCTTGCGGTGAAGGACCAAGATGATTTGGTCCTCCTGCATGCCTTATAGATGGGGCCGCGTATCCCTCATGGAGTGGACCTGGTGTCCACTGTGGCCTTAAAGGCACGTTGGCACTTATTTGTTTTTTTTCACTGCGGCCCCACTGACCTCGGAGCTTCAATAAAGAAAAAAAATCTGCATCATACATCGCTTCTTGGCTAAGATCAAGTGAGTACCTGTAAGAGATGGAAAGCTTGGTCCTCTGGCCTTAGGGCTGGGATAGCATGAAGCCCTGAGGTTGCCATTTTGTCCCCAGTCTTTGGTCCAAGACTGGGCGCTATGCACAATGGTGTTTTGTGAGGTTAAGTGCACTTCACCTTTTTTGTTGCACATGCTAGTAAGCAATGTTTGCACTTCGGGCCCCTCCATGCACTTTTTATTTTTGTATGTACTAGCCCCAGCCATTATGGCTATGTGTGCGGTGCATAAGGGATGCGTTTTTATCACACCAGCCTAAGGACTGGAGCTTCCCTGTGGAGCACATTCTATATAGTTTTTTGTTTGCACAATTGCACTGTATTTTGCATAGAGCATGTGTGTTTTTTACTTGTATTTTGAAATGATATTGATACAAACAAAACAGATTTACACAGTACATGGATTTTGTAACAACACTGAAAAACCAAGGTGAAACTGGGACCTTAAAAGGCCCGTTTTTTCTGGTGAGGAGGGGAGTTAGGTAGCTCTTCTGAGCCCCCCTCCTCTAGCGGCTGTTCCAGTGGTCCCAACCCTTGCAGGAAGGGACCAAGAAGATCTGGTCCTCCTGCAGGCCTTATGGCTGGGAGGTAAGGAAGGGACCCCTGAAGAAAATGAAGAATGGGACCTGGTGTCAACCATGGCCCTATGTCACGCTGGCACTAGTCACTTTTTTCTTCACTGTGGAGCCACTGACCTCGGGGCTTCAATAAAACAAAAATCTGCAACATACAGTATCTTGCAATAGTATTCACCCCCCCTTGGCACCCAAGCATGTCTCTCACTCCCCCTCCCGTCCTGAAACAGAAAAGCAGAAAAAAGTTAATTAATTTAAAAAATAATAGTAAAAAAATCATTAAAATAATAATATAAATAATACTAAAAAAATTATAATGTGAGCTGTGATGATTTCATTCTCAGTTGAGCAGTTTATATATTGTTTTTATCATTTTTTACAAATTTACAACATATACCGTATTGGCTCGGATATAGGCCGCCCCCGTATATAGGCCTCACCCTAAAAGTTTTTTTCTTTAAAAAAGCACCAAAAAACATGCTGCCACTCTGCCCCCCCCGAGATATGCTACCACTGTCCTCCCCCGCCCCGACATACGCTGCCACTGTCCTCCCTCCCCGACATACGCTGCCACTGTCCTCCCTCCCCGACATACGCTGCCACTGTCCTCCCTCCCCGAGATACGCTACCACTGTCCTCCCTCCCCGACATACGCTGCCACTGTCCTCCCTCCCCGACATACGCTGCCACTGTCCTCCCTCCCCGACATACGCTGCCACTGTCCTTTTCTGCCCCCTCCCTCCCCAACTTACCGGAGCAGAATCCCGGGTGTCTTGCGGGGCCGGCGGGGGACATCTACGCAATACAACTTCCGGTGCCGGCACCGGAAGTTGTATTGCGTAGATGTCCCCCGCCGACCCCGCATGACACCCGGGAGTCTGCTCCGGTAAGTCCGGGGGTCGGGTGCAGAGGTAAAACGCATCCGCACGATGCGGTTAGACAACCTCCCGTGCCGGCACCCCCCCCCCGTGGGAAGTGCTGGCAGGGGAGGCTGTCTGAGCGTATCGGGGAGTAGGATACAGGTCCCCTGCACCGCTGCGGGGGATCTGTATCCTAACCCCGCTGCCTGCCCGGCGCTCTATTCGGGCGCTAGACCCCGAATATAGGCCGCACCCACACTTTAAAGTCTTAAAGTGGGGGGGAAAAAGTGCGGCCTATATTCGAGCCAATACGGTATTATGACCACAGGGGAACATTCCTGTACTATCCAGCCAATTGCGAGTTTTAATATTATTGATCCTAGGATGCTGGCTTGAAGAGAGTTTGTTGGCCCGGGAGCATGCTTTTTGGGGGACAAATCTTATGCCTTGTTTCGCTATTTTACCAGACACCTCATCTGTTTTGAGGATGGCTAAATGTTTATGAATTATGCTTCAAATCTTAATTATTACATTTTTGACTATAGGGAGTAGCGATCAGAGAGATCAGTAGCCTGCGATTCAAAGGTTTTGTCCAAAGAGCAATTCCTCCTTAACCTTACAAATTGACTGGTAGGGACGCTTCTTATAACCCTGGATGACAGCTTTTAGTATAGAAGAGTGTGTTGCCAGAAACCTTTTTCCTAAATGTTGAGGTAATAACACTATTGATAGATGTATCTCCCTGAAGCCAAAGGTCCAGAAATGAAATAGTTGTATGTTGAAATTCATGGGTAAAAGTCAAATAAATATCATTGTGATTAACCCCTCAATGACAAAGCCTATACATGTATGGGCTCAAAATGCATTGTTTTCAACGGGTTTAGGGACCGCCCATTGTCCTTAAGGGGTTAATGTGCAAAAGAAAATAGTCTATCTTTTCTGGGTCACCCTGCCATATTAAAAGTAAATCATCAATATAGCGACCAAAGAAAATAATATTCTTCCTAAAGGGATTCTCTTGACAAAACAAATAGTTTTCCTGCCACCAGACCATATAAAATTTGCATATGAGGGGGCAAACCTCACCCCCATTGCAGTCCTACGGACCTGAAGATAAAATGTTTCTTCAAAAATAAAAAAAATTGTGGGTTAGCAAAAATTCAATGGCCTGGCATAGAAAATCAATAGTGTTGGTAGTATATTCACTAAAATGCATAAGACACCATCTAATGGCTTCCAAACCCTTGTCATGGGGGATACAGGAATAAAGTGAGGCAACATCTAAAGAAAGCCACCCATAACTTTCCTGCCAAGCTACGTTGGACAAATATGTTGGATTTGGTTTGACATCCAAATAAATAACCGCCTGGTGTTTCCACTGGATGCCTAGGTCTTGCATCCCCAGGGAGGCTTAACAGGGCTTTAGTCTTGGAAATGTTAATATTAAATCTTACAACACAACCCTATCTAAAAGTGAGAAAACCGCGAGCAGCAATTTTTGTGGGTTTGAGAAATGAAGCAGAATGCCATCTGCAAACGCTCACATGTTAAGCTCCCTGTCCTGTGCTTTGTATACCCTGCAACTCTGGATAGTCAATCAGGGCATGAATCAAGGAATCCATGCCTAAATTAAAACAATATGTGGTTCCTTGGGGAGATGGGGTCTCTGTCGGGCTACCCAGTCCGAAAAGGAGTGAATAGTAGTGTCCACTAAAAGGACATAATTAAAAGGATCCGTTAAGGAGCTTTTTATATGAAGTTGAATAATCAACCATGAGGACCTGACGTTTTACCTTGATTTCCTCTATGGGAGCTCAGTCAATAACTTCCTAAATTGGTTATTTGGGGTTACCATTGCAAAATAGCAATGCCTTCTTCCTTGTTATCTAACTCTGCAGTAAACTGTATATCCCCTGAGAGCAGAGTTGAAAGGCCTTAAAAAGATCTTTAGGGTTGCTCAGAACCTGGCCGTCAGGCAACCGAACGTGATTTACATGTTCCCCTTTGCCATGGTGACCAGCAACTTCCCTGCCCTATTGCCCCACCGATAAAAATCCAGGGAGCAGGTATGGAGAAGCAAAGAAAAAATTTTACCTGGACATGGTGTTATGGACTCATGAGTAGAAAGTGATATTAGAATTAGTGATATTAGAATAGAACTTCATATCTACATTAATCAATAAAAACAGCCCACATAGGGTAGGAATTTAACCTTCTTTATGTATCATTATAATCTGTGCCTGTAACATATTACCGTGAGAGCTCTCAGAGCTCTTAATCCTGAGCAAGGTGAGGGTAGTTATTGAATAATTTGAGTTATGACCATTTTATAACATTGAGTGTTTCATCAATGGGGATGTAATCTGTCACCCATTACCGATTTACAAGTCATTCTTCCTGCTACAGAGGGGGGCAAAAAATATATTTAAAACAGTTTAACATATCATCTGAATTTTGATGAATTTTTGTCTGCATGAACTACATAATTTTTTTGTAATTTTTGTTGTAATTTTTTACATTTTTGCTTTATTGTTTTGTTTTTGGCACCCCCGTATGGGCGTTTTGAGTCACTTTATGAATTATGCACATCTCTGAGATTATTTTATTTAGGAATATATTTTTTTGTTACAGTAGTGACTTATTGTCCCTTTAATCAAATTCCTATGATAAAAATATTAAATCATGTCATTATGAAATAATCACATATACGTGTGGATAGGTGTTAGGCATTTATCCACGTACCAATAAAAACATGCTTTTGTACGTAATCAAAGTGAGCAACTCTTTAATATATTTGAAATGACTGTGACGCACGACTGGGGAATCTTACCTGCCTTTGTCCAGCTGTAGAAGTCCATTGCTTTTCCTTCTCTCTTTTCTTACTTGATAAACCTTTCTTTTATTCATGTCTTTTTCTTATACTATTGTTTATTATTATTTTTTATAACAATGGCAAAGATACATATACAGTGGCAAGAAATAGTAAGTTAACCCTTTGGAATTACTAACCTCTATGTAAATATGGTCTGTTCTTCAGCTAAATTACAATAATGAACAAACAATCTAGTTTAAGTAATAACACACAAACAACGATACCATTGGATTTAATAACGGGTCTGTATTGTGAGTGGACCAAATTTTATTTTTTACCCATTCTGTACTAGATTAAATTCATTGTTTAGGGTCTTTAGCCTGCATCACCCAAATTCTACTGAGCCTCAACTGACAGACAGCCACTCTGACATTATGGCAAGCTGTTTATGCCCAGAAACAGTAAAGCGTCCCCAAACAATAATGTGCATTGTTCTCTTACATACTGTATACTTCTAGTGGGAAGGATAAGAGCAGTTTGAGCACCTATTTTTTTAAAAAAAATTATTTCCAGAATTTTTGACAGGAGATCCATGTGATGGTCACATCATTGTAGTCAGTTTATTTTTTTGTTTTAAACGTATTTCTTTATCCTGTTAAGGACCAGGCTGTTTTTATTTACTTTTTGTACCCTTCGTGACCAAAAGTTTTAACACTTTTCCAGTGCTCATGTTTAGCTGTAATTTTCTCCTCTCCTATTTAGTGTATACATTTTTTTTAGGACAAGAGGGGCGTTCTTTAAATAAATTTTTTTGATCATAGCTAATTTCCTATAAAATAAATAAAATATGATGAAAAATGAACTTTTTCTCATTTTATTTAAAAAATATTTTATTCATTTACAAAAGTTACTGGAAATAGATTCTACTATTTGTCCTGAGTTTAAAAATACCCAATGTTTTGTTGCTTTTTTTTGTTATAGGACAATAAGTACAAGTATGTTTTTCCAAATCTGGTCATTCTGCCCCATGTGCTATTTGGGACATCTTTCAAGCAGGCCAATACAACATACCCAATCAAACCATATATTTTTGAAAACTAGACACCCTAAGGTATTTCAGACTCATTCCATGCACTAATTGTACTACCACCCTTTGTCAAATTTTGTGGTAGTGATTTATTTTGTGTTTATCACACAAATTATACTTCAAGTGTAAATTCTTTTTTGGTGATTAAAAAGCTTTCATGGCATTAGTTTTAATTATTTCTAGTGTAAGCATGGTTTTCAGCCATGATGGCACTTGGGGGAGCTTCTGATAGCCTGGAGGATTTGTTGTTAGCTTAGCATATATTCTATCTGGTTATTAAGTGACAATAATTAAACTAAAAACAAATTGTAAGCTCACAAGAGCAGGAACCTCTTCTCCTTCTGTACCAATATCTCTGAATGTTGTGAATTTTCACTGTTCTATTGTATAAGGGTGGAAGGTGAAAGGCAGAGGACAGGGCCTTTTACTGTATAGGGTTAATGGCTCCAATGGGCAGGGAATAGGGGAGGGGTAAAAATGGCGCCCTATGGTATTTTATTACTCATAAAACCACCTCCATACTATTGGATGGAAGGTGGTGAGGGGCTATAGGATGAGCTCTATGCATCCCATAAGGTATTTCCATATTTTTAACTCCTCCCCCTCTTAAATTGTTTTGGGGGAGGGTGTGTTGCTGACCTTTCTTTTTTTCCAGCTCATCAGTTCAACTATTGATTGCATATGCGAGCTGGCATTCGTTGGACTTTTGTTACTGGAAGCGGATTTTTTTTGCCAGCCCGTACGTGCTCACATTTTACTAAACATACCTTCCCAAGTATATACGTATTGTGTTTAAGCTAAGTTTATTGAAACAACGATAGAAAAGCAATTGCAGTTTCATGATGCAACATAATCATGTAATGAAGTGATATAAATATCTGCATCATCACATAATGCAAATATTCACAATTGTGCATAAAATGAAAGTCAAGAAAATGTCACATCAAATATGTTTAATTTGTAAAATAACTGATGGCAAAATAAAATATTTACATCACATACTGTGTAACACAATGTTTCTGTACAAAGAAATATACATGCAAAACAAGTAATACAAACTTGCATAAAATGAAATTAAATCATATGGAAATAACACAGAACTAATGTAATGAGGTTTGGCATGATCATACATCCAAGTTTACTTTTAAAATGTTTCTGTACACCTTTACAAAATTAAAATAAATAAGTGTAGGGACATACAAACCTAATAGCTAGTTCTAGAATTTCATTTCAGATTGAGCAATATGATACAGAGTAAGGCTTGTGTTGTTACTAATCGCAGCAATATACTGGATATCATTCTATGGACAGCACTTAAATCACCTCTGCCTACTGAGGTAAATGCTATCATGCACCAACATTAAGTTATTTTTCTTAAGATTCGTTCACTCTTGTGATTAACCACAAAAAAAAAATTTGTTCTAAATTGGACTCGAATTAAGGTGCCACCACCTTCACTGTAAACCAGCCATTGCAGTGTGTATTTATTTTATTTTTTACATATTTTACGAAAAAACTAGACATTTTTTGATACTGGGAAAATGTTGAATTTCCTTACATGGTCTCCAAAATTTAAAAGGAAGGTAGGTTGAAGTAGATTACTCTACATATATATATATATCTAATTCTAGTAACATGTGCACGAGAAGAATAGCTCAGATTAAAAGAACTACTCATTTGAAGCAAATGTTAAGAACCAATACATTCATATTAAAATCGGAGAAACTTAACCAGAAGATAAAGAGAATTTACGTTTTTCTTTAGCATAGGTAAGGGTTCTGAGCATCAGTAAGAGTGTACCTTTTTTAAAGAAGGGTTCAGTATATAAGAGCAATATGACTTGGAGGCAATGTTGACATATGACTATTGTAGAGTTTATGCTCCTTTTTTTGGTAGATGAAATGGCTATTCTTAACCAATGAAACAGTAAAGCAATAGCTGCTCAATTACCTTTTAATATTTGGGGAAATTATAGTGCTGTTATAAGAAAATATGATTGTTTTAAAATGCAAAAAAAATAAAACACAAAAACAAACTTTGTGCCTCTAACAACAAATAATATAAATAATACTTTGGCATTTCAACAATATTAATATAAAAGAATACCTGTAACAATATCAGAAAGTGTCAACTGTTTCTCATACAGTTATGGATTTGGGAAATCAGGTCAATATCACACTGTTGGGAAAACTCCATGTAAAGCACAAAATTGTGTCACTTTTACGCTGAGACATATTTTGTATTTGACAATCTCAAGTTCTGAATGGCTATGAGTATCCCAAAAGGGAATTTAAAATATAAAATAAAAAGTAAAACTCTCAAACCACTGTACAGCAAACTCATTTTAAGGTGCTGACCCACTAAATAATTGCTGTGTCTGATAAAAACATAACAGAAAAAGAAAAATTATAAAGCCTGGAGTACTGTGTGCTTTTCTATATATTTATTACTGGTACAACATAGTTTTTCATAAATAGTTGCATAAAATGTTAAAGCCACAACATTGCACATGATATGAAAAAAAAAATACAAAAAAAACCCAAAAAATGGATAAACCTAGAATTCAATGAGTGCATTTACAGTATTTTCATATTTCTCTGAATTCCCATGCCTCAAACGAGGAAAGGAGAGGTTCTTTATGTAGGACAGCATGTGCTGTTTGTTACGCCATTTTGCCCAATCACTCCTTCATATAAGATATAAAATAAAAGAGTAAAGTATATCAGGGTGGAGTCAAATAAAATGTCTATTTACATGTAAGGCTTTTATGTTATCAGAGGAAATCTTTTTGTTCTATTGTATGCAAAAGTTTGTGGTAGGATTTACTACAAAGAAGAACCAGGGCATGTCTGTCAAAAAACAGGCAATGCAGAATTACCAAGCAAAAACGCGAATTTAATGAAGAAAGGTGGTTTGGGACGCAATGTATAGTGCTGTGGTGACAGCATGGCCAACTTCTCAAATTGTACTTGAACACAATTTAACTGATTGTTTGGGACATGATTTTATTTCATTTGA
Organism: Spea bombifrons; assembly: GCF_027358695.1. Lineage (NCBI taxonomy): Eukaryota > Metazoa > Chordata > Amphibia > Anura > Pelobatidae > Spea > Spea bombifrons. Next base: position 49,096,298 of record NC_071091.1, read on the forward strand.
TAAACTTTTGAAGAAAAAAAAAAGCTTTCAAGATTCCGCTTGCAAAATTCTTTTCTTGATCATTTTAAAAAATAGTGTTTTGTTCTCATTTCAATGTTTAGTCTTTTTTTCTTTTTTTTTTTTTGCAGAAACCTGAATAAAATACTGTTACAGCAAAGCTGTGATCAGTCCTTTTTTTTTTTTTTTTTAGCAGAGTACAAAATCTTCTCCACCCCACCCATCCCAAAGTAAGTGAATTTTGACAGGTAAGCAGATTTTACAATGCAATATCGCACGATGCACGTTTGCTGCCACATTTTGTTTTCTTTCTTTCTTATGAATCTTTTATTATCCAGCTTTAAACAAAATGATTGGCTGGAGAATTTACTTCCACGGCAGACAGGTGAAAGAGAAGGAGAGAATGTTTCAGTGAGATGTCAAATTCTTGGCAAAAGCCTGCTCTGTAAGAACTTTTTAATGCTACCGATGGGCCGAATATCATTCTGGTGTTTGCGGCGTTCAATAAATGAAGTCAGTCTTGACATATCCAAGATACTAGCACTCCTGTGACGGCCTGGCTGCAGCCACTGTTCCTGGAGGGACACCGCAGCAGAGGGACGCTTTGTCTGGTCCCCTTGCAGTAATAAACACACAAATTCTTTGGCCTTCTGGCTGACTCCTTTGAAGTAGTCATCCGGGAAGCTAAAGTCCAAGCGACAAATGTTCAGGCATGTCTCCTCCATACTTTCGTCCAGGAAAGGAGAAACACCACTGAGAAGGACATATGTGAGGACCCCAACGCTCCATATATCAGAAGTGAGGGAGACAGGGTTTCCTAGGATGATCTCTGGAGCTGCAAACTCCGCACTGCCTAGCAATTGGTGAATATAATAGGTCGTATTAAGCTGAACTGCATCACCAAAGTCAGACAGTTTTACAGTTGGCTTTGTTAGGCTCTGATCCACAAGAATATTTTCAGGCTAAAAAACAAACAAGAGAAACATTATAGTTGTAATAACGCTTAAATACATTCACAACCAGATGGACTAACCTTTCAAAAACGGGAACCACAACACATTTTGTGCTTAAACGGTAGCATTTATAATAGTTTTCACATAATACATTTTAGTACCTGTGTTCTGTTGCTATTGTTATCTCAATCTACCAGTCAAAAAGTCATTACTGCTTTACGTCTCACCCAGAGTTTGTTAGTATGCATGCTCTGCAAAACTTCCCTTCAGTACAGGAAAAAAAAAATCAAGAGGCAGAACCTACCAAATAAGCCATGCGCAGGACTTCAAAGACAGATATCCATGTATAAATAATTACAAATAAAGGAAATGCTCAAACTTGTCAGTGTAGTCATTGGGGGATTTGTCAACACTGTCCTATCTAACTGTAAAACGTATATGTATTCTACAACTACCTCTCCGAACACTGGGACATGCGTCTTTTCACCGCAAAGGTTTTTTTCCGTGATGACATTGCTTTGATAAACCCAATGACACCAGTTTGGTCAGTAAAGTTGTGCTTCATTAATATTTTAATAGTAACATGATCAAAGAAAATTTCTCAACATTCCTTTCATTTTATTTGTACTTTCTTGACATCATAGCTGAGATTCAATTTTTTCTCCCTCAACAATAAACTTGCTATAGTCAAACATACTTAATACCTTACACTTGTTGAACCATATCACCAATTAGCCTGTCAACGTGTCACAAAGCTGTCAACATGTAAAGCGCAAACTATGTTACGGATATTCTTTTTGAACTACCATACAAACCTTTAGGTCTAGGTGTGCTATTCTACAGTTATGCAGGTACAGTAGGGCCTCCAGAACCTCCCTGAGGTAGGATGTGATCTTCTCCTCTGTGAGGTTCCCCCAGCGCACCACATAGTCTAACAGACGACCCTGATCAGCACTGTTGAACAAGATAGGCATAATATGTTAAAATTCACAAAATACACGAGCTGTCATATTTAAAGCCTAAACATATTGGTTTAACCCCTTCAGGACCGGGATTTTGATACTAACGTGTCGCTAAAGGACCGGAGCCGTTTTTGTGTTTTTGCCATGTCTTTCTTCAACTGTAATTTCTCTCTTATCAATTGGTGCACCCACACAAATCATATATTGTTTTTTTTAGGACAAGTAGGGCTTTCATTTGAAACCTTATTAAGCTGGGTAGTACATTGTTTTGTTTGACATAAACTGGAAAAAGTGGGGAAAAAATGAAAAAAACGCATTTTTTTTACAGTTTTGTATACATACAAATTGTACACACATTGAACCAATGGGAAAAAATTATCCCTAATATATTCATTAAGTTGTCCTGATTTGGAAACCACCCAACATGGCCAGGATTTTCATCTATTTTGACCAGTATAGGGCAAATATTGCAAGGCATGCATCACGTTTTTGAAATGTAGTTTTTTTCAAATTTGGCATGGTAGTCTAATAACTGCAATAGTTGTCACAGATACTGATTATCCCCCCAAAATTATATGTTTATGAAAAGTAGATAAGTCAAGGTGTACAACCAGGGTCATTTTGACACTTTTCAAACAGGGATTTTATCGCCAATTGCTGCCAAATTTTGAGGTATTTTATATTTTTTTTGTTTTTTTTTGCATATGTTGCAATGTTGCTTTAGATTTTATATTATATTTTGTATAGAATATGTGCAACTGCAGAAAAATTCACCAACATCCCCCGGTTCCAACAAGGCCTCACATGCATGGTTCATGCATTTTTTGAGGAAGCTATGAGGGCAAAACTGGAACATGCGCATTTTAGTTTTCATATTTGGAATTTTCAGAAATTGGTTTCCTGGGCCCATATCCCATTTGGGACATTTTGGAAGCCCCCCAATGTAAATTACCCCATAAAAGTATATATTTATGAACAGTAGACAAGTCTCGGTGTTCAACTAGGGTAGTTTTGACAGTTTTCAGCTAGCCATTTCTTCACTGATGTCTGCCAAACTTCACAGGGAAATTATTTTACTGCTTTTTTAACGCATACATTTCAATGTTGCACTGAATTTCTTGCACACCATAAGTGCAACAGTGGAAGAAAACACCACATTTTGTTCACCAAGATCCCCTGATTCCAACAAAACCTCACATGCATGGTTCATGCATTTTTTTGAGGAAGCTATGAGGGCAAAACTGGAACATGTGCATTTACATTTTTTTAAATATTTTTTTTTTATCAGATTACTTGTAAGTGACAGGTTTAGGCCGCTGACATCAATCAGGGAGACCGATCAATAATCAGCGACTTAAAATGTCACCGACAAGTGATCAGGTAATAATTATGATTATTTCATTTATTAATAATTTGTGTTTTTTCATAATTACCCTAGATGACTCCTCTCTCTTTGTAGAGCAGGGTCATCCGTGGGCTGCCACAATGATCCGATCACTCCTATTGGCCAGGAGCGATCTGATCAGCCCAGCCCAGCATTTGACCTGGAAGCACCCTGGACTTTCAGGTCAGTGCTGTTATTTTTTTTTTAATATTATTATTATTTTATAAATTTTTGTAATTTTTTTTTTAATTTTTTATTTTTTATTATGATTATTATTTTTTACAATTTTTTTTAACTCTTTCAATGCTGATGCTCCATTGAAGCACAGCATTGACTGATATTTAGTCCCCACAAGCTTGTGGGGACTAATATTAACCCCTGCAATGCTGCGATGGGGGTCATACACAATCGCAGCATTGAAGGGGTTAATTGAGGAAGAGGGGGGGTAGGGGGTTAACTGAGGAAGGGTGGGGGGGTCTGGTCTCCACACTCATGTGGAGACCAAAGAACCCTGTCTCCCTGTCCCTGAAGCTGCCTCTGGCAGCTGGGACACAATCTCCAATAGACTGGAGATTGTAGGGGAGGAGTCTCTCTGATCAGTCCTACAGGACTGATCAGAGGACTTCTGGGGGGTCGTTTTTGCTGTTGCTGGTCTGCCTGGGCTTCCAGGCAGACCACCAGCAGCAGAGCCCCCTACAAAACGGGAATTAACCCCTTCAATGCCGCGATCGCGAGCGATCATGGAGCGATCAGGCAGCAGGGGGGTGTTGGATCATTCAACACCCCCCCCCTTCCCTGAAGCTGCCTGTGGCAGCTGAAACCGCGATTGCAGATCTTTCTGCAATCGCTGTTTCTGCCTACAAAATCACTCCGTGGGAGTGATCGTAGGCTTGGGGGCGGGCTTAGACAGGCTGTGCTGTCTGCCCAGGAGTCCTGGGCAGACAGCAGCAGCAGCGCCCCCACGATCACCGTGATTGTGGTGATGTGGGGGCGTTTTTTGGAGGAGACGTACCTGGTACGTCCCGGTCTACCGGTGCCTGTTAACCAGGAAGTACCAGGTACGTCCCGGTACTGAAGGGGTTAAAACATCAGTTGTTGCTGCAAAGGTTGATTATGATCATGGTTTACTCTTTGATGAGAGTCAAAATAATGGTCAGAAATGCTGATGGGAAATTTATTAGGACTGCAACAACTAATTGATAAAATCGATAATGAAAATCATTGCCATCAATTTTTATCGATTATAAGATGGTGTTTTTAAAGCAAATGCGCTGAAAAATAGCCCTTGTTTTGTAATCAGACCTCAAATAGATGCACTGATATATCGGCCGAAAAGGGCATTATCGGCAAAATAATCGTCCACAGGGGCTGGGCTGCTTACCCTGCGTGTGTGTGTATGTATAGTATTATATTATATAGTTATTGTTATTGCATTTTTTGTCCCATTTTGGTGTTAATTTTAATAAAAGTGTGGTTATTCTTTTATTTATTTTTTAAGGAGGGGGGTCATTTTCAGTTTCGGCCAAGTGACTTCTAAATTGTCGGTCTATAATTTTCATTTCGGTGCATCCCTAATAATAACACTAAGATCCAGATCCCCCACATCGCTTCAGGGGACCCAGATCCTCCTCTCTGACAGCTGGTGGGGGGTGTCTGTACGATGCACGCAGACAACCTCGGCTACTGTCCTCCACTTCTGCCAGCAGAAGTATTGGCTAGCACAGCAGAGGTGGTCTGTGTGCGATGCGCGCAGACATCCTCCGCTAATGCTGGCACTTCCACTGGGGCTTCTATGATGGAGCACCGGTGTCACATGACCTTCTGGTGCTCAGCCATAGAAGCTCCAGCAAAAGTGCCGGCCAGCAGCAGAGATTTATCTACGTGCATCGCGCGGACGCTCACCAGCTGCCCCCAACTAGACACCAAGGAGTCTGGAGCACGGGGGTAAGTTGGAGGGGGGGCACAGTGGTATATAGGGGGTTATAAGGCATATCTGGGGGGCACAGTGGCATATAGGGTGTTATAAGGCATATCCGGGGGGGGGCACAGTGGCATAAAGGGGGTATGTGGCGTATCTGGGGGTATGTGGCATATCTGGGAAGCATTTTTCACAAAGTTTTTTATTCTGCTGTTTGTTTTTAACATAATGTTTGTTTATTAAATTATTTTCAATTATTAATCGAAAAAATAAAATCGGCCAACTAATCAATTATGAAAATAATCGTTAGTTGCAGCCCTTCCATATATATATTCTACAACTACCTCTCCGAACACACACACACACACACACACACACACACACACACACTGGATTCATTCAGATTGACAGACCTAGACATACCAATCATTAGGTAAAATGGATCCAGCTTGAAAACTCTATTTAGGGTAAATGTTTCCACACTACAGTGTTTCTTTTGCATCCAGTAAGTATTTACTTACAGCTCAAGTATTAAGACGTAGCTGGTAGGTGTCTCATAAGTGTCAAGAAGGCTGATCAGTTGTGGATGCTGCAGACTCTGTAGGATGCCAACTTCATGGGTAACCTGGTCTCTCTTCATCAACTTCTTGTTCACAAACTTAGTGGCTACGGCTCGTCTAGTTACTCTTTGCTCACACTTTTTCACAACAGAAAATCTACCTCTGGTGAAGAAATACACAGACATTACGTGCTATACTTATGGATTACTTCAAATACAATTAAATCATTTGGAAACACAACATGCAGTAGACATATTTTCTGTGAAAGTTGCCAGATTCAAAATCCTCATTCACTTACTAAAACAGCTGATTTGTACAATGTGTATATATGTACTAAGAGCAAGCAAATGCTAATGTTGGGAAGTTGAGTCGAAACACAACCAGCCTCACATACACAAAAACATACAGTGTAAAAGAAAACAGATAATTTGTAACTAAAATGCCTAGCATGCAACAGACTGGACTCAAGATTTGTTGAGAAATAAATGATTACCTGCCAAGTTCAGCAACTTCCCCGTAAGCCACATCAAAGTTGTCTTTCCAGATTACCCTCATCCCATCACACCCAGGACCTGTTGGAAAAAAGAAAGGAAAAATATGAAACAGTTCAGCAAATATAAACACACCGAGGTGATATAAAAGCGAGTCATAAGTAAGAACACTTGGACAAAATATGCAAAACTGCAAACTATTTTGTGACTATTTTTTGGGGAATGCGACAATACTGATTGCAGATAAAAAACATTTCGCTCACCTAGTCTACCTGTTTTTCTTGATCTACTCAAACGTCAATAGATTAAATATTGCTTTATGCCTGTCCCATGCATGTGGAAATTCCATCGCTGCATTAGCCTCTACTACTTCTGCTAGGTGACTGCTCCATTTGTGGAAAATAGAAGCTCTGTAACTAAAAAGGCACCATTCCCCCTTTATATAGAGCAACAAACTTAAGGGTACAAGCGTTTGTAAGAATCTTTATTAAAGTCTTGACAAAGTTAACTGCAATATCCAAAGTAGAGTTATCGCTTCCCCTTACTGAACCTGGTGAGTTAAAATGACCAACTCATTGTTTATTCATACTCTAAGATCCATACATACATCAACATCTAGTTATTGTCCAGATACTTGTACATATTTAAGGACAGCATCTTCATGAAAGCTTCAAGTTCTTGTGCTTAGCATATTAAAAGAAATACTAACCTAAAACTCTGAGGCACGCGGATGATGATACAGAACCCATGTCGTTTGCAGCTATGCATGTGTAGATGCCATCATCCTCTGTAGTCACACCTGCAATCTTTAGTGTTGCTTCACCGAGATCACTGCAAACGGAGACGGTTACAAGATCATAAAACACACCCTTTCCTTACGCTTGTGAAGTTTTTTATTAATCTGGTGAAGTGACATAAAATGTCCTTGTTCATTGTATATTGAAAGTTTTCACAAGCTTTTGTTTCAGAATTGCGCTAATCTAGAACAAAGATTGGAGGCAGGAAAAACAGTGCATGTGTAAAATGGTATCCATCCGCAACAAGTCTTTAAAGCGTTAGAACAATTTGTAAACTATACAGTAATGCCATCATTTAGTAAATCATCTCATTTATATTTTAATAAAAGTAATCTGATCAAAGGATTACTATTTCAGAACAGCATTTGTGAAGGAATAAAATGGCACTCCATGCTTGATTTACCTTTTTATTCAGACAAGATAGGATTAAGATTCTTTATCAAAGCCGAGTAAGAATCTCACTGTACCTGTAAGCGATGCTATAATGTCCATCATTGCTTAATATCTTATGATCAGGACCCTTCCAGGTAATGGATGCCTTGGGTCGACCACAAACTTTGCATCGAAGAATGATTGACTCTCCTGTCTCACATGTCACCTCACTTAATGGAACTATAAATTCTGGAGGAGCTTCAAGAGAAAAAGATACATTGTTTAGAATGCTAATACAAATTTGTAGCACAGCTAGAAAATATAAAAGTGTTTTGATTAAATTAACTCTTTAGTACCCCTCCTTATATATTTTAATTTCTTAAATACATGTCAGTTGTTGCTTAACTCAATTGATATCTGTTGGCATCACAAAGCACCAGTGGACGCTGGCCTGCCATACTCAACCAAGGAAGGCCGAGAGGTACTGTTCACCTTTAACCGTGCAGTTAGTCTAGTTGCGGAGTTGCTCATGAGACAACACACATACTGCTGCTAACCTAAATTAACCTACACCATAGATTTCTACATAACACTGCGGGACAAGGCCACTCAAGAAAAAGCCATTCATATGGATAAAAAAAAGGCAGAAATAAAAGGTAAATAAAGGGAACACTTAAGCTTTGTTAACACTAGCAATTTGTTCCAGTATGAAAGCGTGAGCTGACCCTGTATAAATGCATAAACCAACATGTCAGGAAACTTTAAAGAAACCTTGCTGATTGAACTATGCATTATACAGGGACAGCCAAGCACATATTGCAGCAGAAGCTCACTGGGGTCGGCACTTGATAATGTATAGTGAACTCAAGGAGTTAACACCACAACTTTTCTGAGAACTTTATTGAATACAGCCCCTGGAGATATAAATACAACTTTTCCAGCAACTTTCCCAAGAGAGAACCCATAGAGAGAAAAACAAATGAGGAGCAACTTCCTATCTATAGCCACCTTTTTGCAAGACATACGTATCAAAGTATGAAATAATAAGAAACGTTGAGAGCATTTGTTGGACTTACCATCATAAATGCAGTTTGGATTCAGGAGCTGGGAAAGAAAAACAAAACATATTACAATTTGTGGTATGTTCTTTTGATTGGGAGGTGCTTGAAAGTACCAGTAAAGGAAATTATCAGCACATGGACTGAGAAATGATGCGCTCACATGTAGTTATGTTAAAATGTATTTGTCCACTGTGTGATTTGCTGCTTTGCTGCATATTTTTCACACAGATTTGGGTCGGAGCATTTTGTAGATTGCAGTAATACCTAGAGGATGTCTGAGAGAACCAAAGACACCATTTGAGGCTTGTTTCATTTGTTTGAAATGGCAGGTAATCAACCATGCTGTATTCAGGTGTGAAAGTTATTTTTTCACACCTGACTAAAGTTGTCCCTTGGCATTACATAAAGAACACAAATGTTCAAAAGACCTCACTGAAAAATTGAAAAAAATGTTCTAGATTTCTAAGGCTCTAAGTCTACACAGCCATGATGGCCAATGGAGAAGGTTGCAATTTGTTTTTGCCAATGTGTAAACTCATCTAGGAAAAACACCTTAGGTAGCCTTCTATTGGTATACAAGCTTCTCACGTCTTAATCAGCGTTTATGACTCCGTCAAAGACATTGATATAATGTGGGATTCATGGCAGAATCGCAAGGTGCTCTCTAAAACAAATACTCATCATCATGAGTGAAACTTTTTTGCTACATGGGCTCCACTATGTCTGGTGTCATTTCACATTCTGCATGACCATAAAATACTGTGCTGTATACAGTTATCTAGGTTAGCACTGACAAAAACCTGTTTTTATCTCATGCTGTTCCAATAAACGTCATTTATTTGACCTTGATGCTGCTATTGTTGTGAGTCGTGTGATAATTTGAGTTCTTCACATACATTTGCAGGTGAATATGCTGGTGTAATGTAAATATAATACGTAACGCGTATATGAAAGTCCATACTTCATCTAAAGCTGACCCAGTAACTGTTACAGGAAAGCACCGCTTCAAGATTAAAAAGCAAGCAACATTTACAATGGTTTACAAGGTTTAAACAAGGTTTTTACACTGTAGTGCCCAGATGTTTTTTTTTCACCATTCTTACAATATGTTTTGTTCACCCCCCCCCACAAACTATTCTCTCAAGGGCAGATAGGCCTTTTTTAATATCGTTTTATATCTACAGTCCTTCATTTAGAATGACTAATATTTGGAGAACAACAAAAACAAATAAAAAACAGGACAGGTGGCAACTGCTGAAAAAACACTACACTTGTTAAGATGATTTTACTATTTAAGCTTTTTTCTCCCATCTAGAATGGGGTTCTCCCATTTGGGGGTCTTCAATGATCCCAAATTGTCTGCACAACATTTGATTTAATGGAAAATTATTTGACCATTACATACAGTACCAATAAACTTCCTCTATCTGCAGACCTTGAGGCTGTCATTGTGGTCATGCGATCAGTTTGGGTGTCTTTCCAACACTGAGCCGACTGTTAATGACAATACTAGAAGTCATGCTTGTCCAATAAAATCCTTTTCTCCATATAGACTTTCATTAGTCAGAATGTCCGGCTGGGTAATTAAGACAAGTTATTAATATACAGCTATCCAACATTTAATGGGGTTCCCCTTGAAAGTTTGAAGCTTTGCACATTCTTGGACCTAAATACAAATATTGCTTTTCAATGTGCACACTATATGGTAGGGAAAGGCTTAAGGCATAAATATTAAGTGATCTTGTTAAAATCAGAATACCATAGTGATTAGTGAAGTAAAAGCAGTTGACCTTTCTTCTAGTGCATATTATGACTTTTACCTTCACAGATACCTTATTGGCTAGTCCTTCTCTTGATTTGCGATAGCCATTTTCTAGTTTTGTTTCTCTTTTACCCTCTTTTTCCCTCTTCTCAGATTTTTTCCTTATTCTCAGTGCTGTATGCCAAGATGATGACTTCCTGCAAAGGGAGCAGAGATAATACCCTGTTCATTTCATTCATACATGTTACTGTGGTAGTCAGGTGTAAAGCAGTTTAACATTTCTTAAAATAGTTACAAAGGTTCTCAACTTAAAGATATTCAAATATTCATTTTAAAAAGAGCCCATAAATTCTCATGAAAAACTCAGTATAACAAGAAAAGATTAAAGGCTCCGATTAATGTGCTAGGCTTTGCCTTACTATCCGTATCACCTTGTAAAAGATTATTATGTAATAAAGATTATTTAGAGCTGAACAGTCAGTCTTGTGGTATCCTTGGACTAGGTATGTGGATGGCTTTTAACTTCTATGGACTTCTTTCTCTGCTGATCTAATCTTAATTCTTAAAATCAGATATTTTTTCTGCCTACAACAATGTAATGGAAAGGACGCACAAATAATCCTCAAAGGCAATGGTTCCGTTTCAGTATCACAGAAATATTAAAGTATTAATATTGCTCTGCCCCCAATTCATTTAGTACAAACATTTTCTCCCTAACACATGGAGAAAATGATCTATCCCTGGGTTTATACAAAATGCAAATTTCAGGACAAGACTTCTTTCTCATTTGCTCTTGTTACAGGCCTCAGTAAAAGTATGGTCAAGGATTCAGGTATGCCAAACGAGTACTTTTCCGTTACATAAGATTTTTTTGTTTGTTATTGTGGCATAACAGAATGTTTTGCTTATTTTGTGAAAGCAATTCAGCAACTTGGTATTTTTGTTCACAATGTTGGGGCAGACCAAGAGACTGTTCTATTTTTGTGACCTTTAATAAAGTAACTATAATGAAATTCTCAGAAAATTGAACCAAATGCTTTTTTTTTTTGCTTGAAAACGATAAATGATCTGCTATCCACATACAATAGTGCCACCGCAAAATGCACTGCAAAGCATTAACTATTGACCTAGCAACGGAACGTAGTGGAATTATTTAACCCGCATCAATGAGAGAACATGCGGCAAGTTACCCACTCCCACCCCCAAAACCTACAAGTTCCAAAAGGACTATTTTCTCTCTTTCAGTTACTGGATTGCACAACTCATATGAATGAAAACACGAAGTAATACCCACTTTAGTGTTCCGTCGCACATGTCAGTGATGACTGCACTCGTGTGGCCTAGGACGTAGCTTGGAATCCAGCCTTCAGCCGCAGGGCATTCATCAGTGGCAGCTCGAAACACCAGAAACTTGTTCTGTTGGTTGCTTGCCAGAATTTGTACAACTTCTCCTTGGTAGACATTGATCTCATCCTCCTTCACCGCTGTGTAATCGTGCGTCACCAGCATGGTGGAGATATTGCTACTGCTGCTACTTTCACTCTGAGGGTGGATAGGAAGCAAGCAGAAAGTGGCAGAGAAAGAAAAGCCGAGTTAAAACACAATCTTAGTGTTAACATGACAAGGTGACTACTTTTACAGTGCACCTAAAATACAAATGTGCCTATAAAGTATTCAAGATTAACCAACATGCCCATTTTCAACAGGTATATTTACTATACGTTATATTTCTATTCCTTCTTTACAACGACCCTAAAATATTCAGTGTAGTGTAGCATGTAATAAACATATTGCAACTGAATGTTATTTTTACAGTGCCAATAGTGGTGATTTTAGATTGTGAGTTAGGTGTGCACAGGATCAAAACTTTACTCCACTGAAGAGAGATATCCAATCAAATTGATGCACGTCACTGTTCCTGCTTGATAAAGTGAAGATTCCACTTTGAAGGTTACGCAAACCAAACGATAGCCTGGTATTACTACTTGAAGGTTCACGGAGATGAAGGACCAGATCAATATGTCTGAATTCCACACTGATTACCTATTCTCTCAACTTTTACTTTATACAGGATGCTGTATACAGATGTTTTTTGCACCGAGTACATTTTATGAGTTGGGTTGTTTTACTACTAACTTTGGATTACAGAACAGAAATAAACAAAAAATAAAGAATTTTACTATAGCACAAGCAAATACAACTATAGCAAGTACTTTATTACATCATCTAACATTATATTTTTATTTTCATTTCCCTTTTGAAGAGGTCTCTGAAATAATATAAAAAAAATCTGTTTTAACTATAAAAAAAAAAACCCAAAACAAAACAAACACTAACCCAACACTACCACCACATGGTAAAAATTAAATAAAAGGGGAAATAGTAAAATGCAAAGCATGATATTAATCAGAAAAGAAAGACTTATGGTTTGAGTCCATAAAAGCTTGAAATTGGCTTAAGCTGGAGTTACTGCAAGCATTACATTAAACATGTTCATATCGTTAAGTGTCCTAGTTAAAAATGTGAAATAATCCACGGTTTGCCTTTATGCTGTTAACTTTGTATACTTGCCATGTTTTATAACAACTTTATGATTGCTGGAAAGTTGAGAAATACACAAGACCAATTAATTTAGACACTGAGCGATTCCACAATTAAGGTAAAACCCACCCACTAGCGGCCAAATAGAAAGCTATATTTTTTGCATAGTTTTTTTGCAGATTTATACTTCTTTATACTACATGTCCCTGCTGAAACTGGTTTTAGGCTTGCCATCTTTTCCTAAAAAAAATAAATAAAAAAAAAAAAGGAGACATAGGCCACATAGGCCAGAGCCTCAAAGTTGCATGACCCTACGAGATTGAGCTTCAGGCTCCTCGGTACAGGTCAATCACTGTGGATATCCTGTAACAAAGTTGTAGCACAAACAGTGGTTTGAACTGTAATTATTAACACACTCATAAATACATACCCCCCCCCAAAAAAAAATCACTGGTAAAAATAAATCTGCACAAGGAATGTAGGTAAGCGGTACTCAAGTTCACTCCCATCAAATGTATTCTGTAAACATTGATGTGATTGTTATAGTGCTCTTTATTAAACATACTCCATAAAAGCGAATATAGAGCCAGACACGCGTAACGCATTTTGTACTAGGTGGTTAATCAAAGGCTCGACAGTTTGATCCAAAGTCAAGCATTTAAATACATTCACAATTAAAATCATTGATGGGTGTGTGCTTACAATTACACAGCTGTAAACTATCCAAATAAGAAGTAGTCTAAAAATGTGATTAAAAGAAACGAGAATTAATGAAAAACTGTGAAATTAATAACCTTACTAGAAAAAAAACAAAACTAAATAACTAATAATGTATAGTCTAAATATAGATAGTTCATAAGTATAATATGTGAGTCCAAGTGACAACAAATCTGTATAAATTGTAAAGATTACCTAAATTACATATATATTTATACTTTATACAAAATGATTGACTCACATTTTTTACTTTTATTCGTTACAGTTGGTATATTTAGTTATTTAGTAGTAGTTGTATTTATTTTTCTTTTCCAAGTAGAGATTTCACATTTTTCCTTCACCCATTAATCATTTAATGGTGAATGCATTTAAATGCAGACCGCCAAGCTTATGATTAAGCACCTTGCGTGAAATGCATTAAGCGTTTCTGGCTCTATATTCGCTTTTATGGTGTATGCTGAACAAAGCAGAGTATTACTATCACAGCAAAATGTGCAGAATTTGACAGGAGTGAACTCAAATGCCACTTACCTATATTCCTGCCATATTCCTGGTGTATATTTGCTTGGAGGGATTGGACCCGGCCTTGTCGTGTTGCCAAGATTATCCCACCATATCCCTCTTTTTTTCCTACTTCATAAAGTTTTAAAGCTACACATATGTTTAAATCGCACTCTCTTTCATTCTCTTAAAGTCTCCCCTACCTTCTCTGCCAACTGTGATTCAAAAGGGTTAGTTACCAGCTATGCTGGGTGTCAAGCCTAAATGGTTACTGGACCCTTCCCCATTTTAAATCTAAATGTTTTGCTAAAGAAATCTTAATTGAAGATGATCCAAATTAGCTGAAAATCCAGAATGTTTGAGTGTAGATTAGCTATACAAAATATTAACTTAATATATAGATGTAGTGGGTGGAGGAATGATCACATATCCTTTGGTGAATTTGTTCCTTTGTTGGAAAGAAGTTTGATGACCGCAAATAATGGAAAGAGAAAGCCTCTAGTTCAGCATCTTTGCTGAGGTACAATATTCAACAGAATGTGATATTGTACAAAACCCTTTATAGCCGTATCGTATAATACAAAATAAAGCGTAATATTTTCAGTTGGTATGAAACGCTGACATGCATAACTGCAATAACAAAACAATAAGTCACTTGGAGATTTTTTTTGCTATTTTTTACTATTCCGCTGAAGAAGAAGAGGGTAGGGTGAAAAAAAGCAAAGAAAATTGTTAGTAGTAATCTATACTGCATTTAGCAAATGCAAGAGATCAGATCTAGTGTTAGGTAGCCTTTCAATTGTTGGCGCACAGATCACAAGCAAGTGAATGACGTAAAAAAGGAGACCAGAAGAGTTGATTATTTCAGAGCAGGGAAGCACTGGAGAGCCAGAAGTTAGTAACGCAGAGTGATGGTAACGAGCAGAAAGGTAGCATGGGAGGTTTTTCAGAAGAGCTTGCAGAACGGAGGTGGCTCTGTTCTTACCCCATTACTTTGGGTTGAGTGAACTGACTGCTCACTGGTCGACGAGCAGGTGCTCATGCGGTCTGTATCCTTGTTTTGCGTGGATTGCCGGTGAACTTGGCGTTGGAGGGAATCGCTATCCCCTGGGAAGGTGAATGAGCCAGGGCGGCTTGCTGGGGATCCAGGGATGGAACTCCAAAAAGAGCCCTTCTGCAAGGGGCTGCTGGGTGCAAAAGTTTCCTTGCCAAATGTTGATGGGAAATTAGATGAGACAGGAGAATTGAGAGGTGACGCAGTGCCATTTCTTGGCTTTACAAATGTAAGGGTGCCCAGACCACTTCTGGAATGGCTATCTTCTGTGCTTCCGCGCAATTCTTTCGAGTTTCCATCTACTAATCCACTAGAAGATTTCCTAGGGCCGTCTAGCTTTTTCATCTTTGGTACTGAATCAGATTCTTTATCCCGACACCCTGCCTCTGTAGTGGGATGAATTCTGTCTGTGTGACTGGGGGCAGTTTCTAAGGAGAGGTTGAGAGGTAAAACTGAGGCGTGGCGCACAGACATACCTGACATCTTGTCTGCCTCTGCTTGTGCCGAAGCTGCAGAGGAGACCAGGACAGGGGAATGATGTCTGACAGGCTGGGGGATCCGGGAGGGCCTGCTTCGACTGGAGCCACTCAACCCAGTACAGTTGCTTGGGCCACTGGTGGGTGTGACACTGCTGCCACTGCTTCCACCAGTGTGGTTTCTCTGGTACTCGATTGGTGATGTCAAGGCTAAAATTGAAGAAAAAAAGAATTTAACAAGTGTAGATGCTTTAACCTGAATTCACCATTGCACCTCTAGATGAGTCCCCTTTAACCTGAGACACACATTGGAAATATATGTATTCAGGTACTCTCTGAACATGTTACTTCCCTGCAGGGGACATTTTTGTGTGTTTCAAAGTTGCCACCTGGTCATTCTACTGTAGTTAAGATACTATTACACATTCATAGAAGTTATATTTATAGTTGGCATTCCTCAAAATTTTACATTTACAGTCACCACACGTGTTACTTTGGACCGAGTATAAGATGTCACATCATCTGGAGAGCTAGGACAGTAAACACGAAATAGATGCAAGGCACATGCACTTAAGTCATATGCAACAAGAGTGCTTTTAAGCTTTTGTTGTACCGCGCATACAGTCCTAAAGGGAAATTTGCAGTGTCCACAGTGATGACTGTTGGTTTTTATTGGCTGGAATAAAACATTTGTTATAATCTTTAAGCAGTCCTGTCCAATATAGATGACTACTTTCTGTAACTACTATATACAGAAGACAGTAAAAGTAAAGCGAGAAATTCCTACCATTTAAGAAGTTGCGTTGGTTTTCCAAAATTTGGTTGATTTCATGGATCCACACTTGCTTCACAGCAGGGGATGCAGAATGTAAGACATACATCTCTGTAGAGTCTGCAGACCTTGACAGCAGCGCAAACTTGCATGGATCATTGTCAACACATTCTTCTAAACTAAGGCAACTCACCTGGGGGGACAAGTACCATCAATGACCATTGTTCTGTGCATGAAATTTGTATGACTAGGAATAAATGTCTCCATGAGACAGAGTTTACAATCCCCAAGACTCCTTTAAAGCACTTGTATGTATAGTTATAGCAACAGAGTGATGAAGCAATTTATTAACAGGTAGTATACATAATGTTTACTGCACATAGTGCAGGGGTGCTCCAAGTCACATTATTTACTGTGGGGTGCAATAAGATTACTGCTACTAACCTATACAGAGGGGAGTCTTTTCTGCCCACTATGGTGCATGTAGTTAAACGAATTGCCTGGTCACCTTACTCATGGAAACCAGGTATACAATGAATATACAGTAAAATATATATATATATATACACACACACACACACACAAAGAGGAGCACACCCTAAGAAGCATACACATTCAGATTCCCAGGTTGCTGTTAAAATAATAATGAGTCTCAATAGGTTAAAAGGCAGTAAACTCTTACTTATTCAGCTACTTGGTAAGCAATGTAGACATGTAAACTTAGATAGGACTCGCCGATATTGGGGTATTTTGACAAAGAGATGGGCTAAGCAATATATGGCCATATAGTGTGATCAGAGCCTTAGGTGTTCTGGCGCCCTGTGCAGACTACTCCTCTGGCGCCCCCCCATCCCAAAAAAAACTCTGCCCCTTCCCCTTACTTACCTTGTTGAGTCCAGCGGTGGGAGCGGGAGGCGTCCGTCTTCCCGTGGTGCGCACTTCACAGCTGAGCGCCGGAATATTCTGGCGCTCAGCATAAAACGCGGCACCGCGATGGAGTCACGGAGAGTGAGGTGCGCCGAGCGGTTGCTGAAAACTTCACAAGCGACCGCTCGGCGCCCCTGCCCGGGACATAAATGAAAACATTATTTTTTTTTCTTTGTTTTAACTTTATTTAACATCCTCCATGTTAAATAAAGTTAAAAAAAACTTTATTTAACATGGAGGATGTTAAATAAAGTTAAAAAAAAAGCAAAACAAAAAACCCCCCGGTGCAGAGGGGGCGGCAGCGGACCTGGCGGTGGCGGCTTGGGACCCCGCGGCGGCGCCCCCTGGAGTGTGGCGCCCTGTGCGGTCGCACACCCCAAAGGCCGGCCCAGAGTGTGATGTAATTCCCAATGTTTAAGATAGGCATTTCTGAATGGTATTTGCTGGGTATGCATGGATTTCTTGTTATGCTAAATGAATGTATAGTGTTTTTCTGATGAATTAATTTTTTCTTGATTGAATCCCTAAGGTAACATGATGCATACGCTTCCCAAGTGCAACCACCTCAGCTACTGAAACCTCTAACAACAAAATTTAGCTTGTTCACCAGCAGCAGAAAAGGCTTACCTTGATACTATTTTTAAAAAGAAATCCGGGCATCGAGTATCCTTTCTTTTTATCCAAGGGTTCACTAAATATTACAATTTGTTCAAAGAGGAAGACCCGCCTCTCTTTACAGCGCGGTAAAAGTCCTGTTTCTTGATCTGTGACAAGGAATGTGTCTTGCATCAGGAGTTTTCCTTGAGCAACAATTTTACCCTGTTAAAAAAAATGTGTATATAATTTCTAATTAATGGTGCAAAAAGCAGATGTTTTTACTAAAATAAAACATTGACATTTTTTTTTAATAGTTGCATTAGCAAACTGTGAATACATTAGCACTTTCTGCAAATATAATCACTTAACCGTATTTGCTTGATTATAAGATGACCCCCAAAATCTGAATATTTAGGAAAAAAAGAAAAAGCCTGACTATAAGACGACGCTTTGGGAAAAAAGTTTTACTTGTAACTATTAATTCATGTAAACTAATTTTTTCATATTTAATAAAAACTGATTGAGAAATTTTTTTTTGCCAACCTGTCCCCCTCCAGTTATGCAAATCTGCCCCCAGAAATGCCTTATACCCTCCTATATGCCACTCTGCCTCCTTGATATGCCTTATGCCCTCCTATATGCCACTCAGCCCCATGATATGCCTATAGGGGGTTAAAAGGCATAGCATGGGACAGAGTGGCATATAAGGGGGTATAGGGCATTTCTGGAGGCAGTGAGGCATATAGGGGGTTAAAAGGCATATAATGGGGCACTCTGCCTCCAGAAAAGCCTTATGCCCTGGTGGAAGTGCCGGCAGCAGCTGAGGTTACCAGACAGGAGGATCCAGGTCCCCTGCAGCGCTGCGGGGGATCTGGATCTTAGTCTCATAGTCAGAGCTCTATTTGAGGTCTGATTATAAGACGAGAGATATTTTTCAGAGCATTTGCTCTGAAAAAAACCTTGTCTTAAAATCGAGCAAATACGGTATATTTTAAAAATAAAGTTATGGTTGCTCAGGGTTGTCTATCGGCTATCTAGTAGTATTTGCATGCAACAACAAAAGCGGCCAGCACTTCATTTATGTCCACCAGAGCCGACTGTACAGGGCTATATTTATAGTACAGGCAAATAGTAAATTTTATATAATGTATCACATTCTGTTTTAACCACAGTATGAACTGATATATGTCCTTTGGACTCAACTACTGTAACTCATGCAAAGTATCTCATTCACATAACAGTCTAAAGATGTATTACATCAAATCCTTGTAGTCGACCAACGTTCATCATGTCATTACAGCGCTTCGGTACAATGCACATGACTTCCACAGCTTTCTGATGATAGAAAAACAGATGAGGCAATTACAAATCAAAGCAAAACACTGACCGTAAAAAGAGTGGGAAGGAAAACAAAACACTAAATAGTGGTCCAAAAATATTGGAAATATTACAGCAGTGACACAATGCTTTTAATCTTGAGCCAATTTACTCCACCACTCGTCTTGTGCTAAATAACCCAAAAATACCTTTTAACATTTCTACCTTGCCTGATTTTACACATCTAATGGAGCACGATGTACAAAAACATCAGGCAAGTTCCAGCCAGAACACACACATTTGGCAGCAATGTCATTCTCAGCATAATATTACTATGGGTATAACTTCAAAATTAGCTTTATTTTACAGGTAAATATTATTATTGATGTTTCAATGTATTATTAACTGAAAACTGCAGCAAATACCTCTAATTCTGCTACATCCACACAAGCCTTCTTGGAGTACTTAAGGAAATCCTTAAAAAGGAAAACAGAAATACAAAACCATTTACTATTTTTATAATTCATTTTGAGAGAACAAAATCAGGAGCTAAGACATGATGTGAAAGGATATATGCACTAATTTCATATTAAATTAAGGAAATGAAAGGTCTGTAGATATCACTGATAACTGGTGCCTATATTATCACGGTCCAAAAATAGAGAAAATATACATTTGCTTTACTGAGTATAATAACAGCACTCCATCTTTTTAAATAACGTATAATCATCTCTCTAGGTTTTCATAGCATACCTTTAAAAGAAGCTGATATTTCATAATTCTTTGAACTGGTTTTATTAATAAATCCGTAAGTTGAAGTCGGTGGCCTAGACGCTGTTTCATGTCCTATAATTTAAAAACAATCAATAAGAGGTGAAAATCAGATAATTGGTTGTAGAACTGAAATAAGTCCATAAAGCATACACCGTTATCAGTCATGAGGACACCAGTAGCCTTTCAGTGGGTTACTCCAAATTTTGTACCCTTCATGACCATGGCTGTTTTAACATTTTTGCAGTGTGTGTGTGTGTTTAGCTGTAAAACTAGACAATCCAGGGTATTTAAAATTGTGATATTTTACTTATGCATATAGTACTGCAAGCTACTTTATGAAAACAATACAATAGCTGGAAAAAAAGGGACATTTGTGTAGAAGTTATCTACATACAAGCAGTCACTTTTGTTCATAAGGGGGACAAACGATCCGGCAACTTGGAGAGTCAAGGTAGCTATCCTTTCCCTTGTATACCTGGAAGGCCTGAGTCTTATCCTGCTTGAATCCCAACCTTCCCTTACACTTCATCAAGGATTCATATACACAGGATATTCCTTCCAGGTGTTTAAGCCTCTGCAAACCTGGCAGCGAGGTGCTCCAGTATGATTGGATGGAGAGCTTTTTAACGATGCCCATTAGCATTGTGAGGGGCCACGACTTAAAAAATAAATCTGGCACATCAATAGGGGGCCCATGGCTGCTTCGCCAAAAAAAAGAATTCGGACTAGCATGATGGAACTGCTGGGCATAAAAGGTTAGATTGGGAAACAATGTCCCCCAAAACATCATCTCCTAGAAAAAGCTTCACAATCTGGAAGGGTGTATATCCTGTTACATCAATATTGATGCCAGAAATTGCATTGAAAGGAGGGATGGCCTATAATGATTCCCAAATGATGTCATGGTGACATCACTTGGCACCTATTAACATTTTCTTGGAACTGTATGGTTCCCCCAATTTCTTATTTAACATTTTTTGTTAAATATTTTATAAGCTCCCTTGGCCTGCATTGTTGATCACAGTACACCCTGACCAACTTGCATGGGGTGCTCAGGTCTCAGGAGGATGTTTTTACTTTTGGCGCTGGCAAGCAGAAGAGTGCCCCCATCTTGAGAGGCATTCTGCCCCTTACTATGCTGCTTGCGATCACTCTGGATCACACAGCATCCCTGATTTAAAATTTTTATTTTATTTGGTGCTGCGGAATGGCAATACTGGCTGAAGGAAGGGATCCCTGAATGTGACCGATCCCTGCATATTTTGTTTTGGTGTTGCTGAATGCTGCAATAGTGAGGGATTGCAGCAACATTGACTGAGCATAAAAGTGATCTCTCATTGCTTTCTAAATTAATTTAATCCCATGACATACCAGGCAAGTCATGGGTCCTGAACCGTGGCTGGCATGTCATTGGTCATTAAACCACAGTGATACTTGAACATACAGGAAATGTGGCCAAAACACTGTACGTAATTTGATGCTAACAAAGTGATGCAGCCACAATGACCAAAAATAAATAAATCGCAAAATAAGTCACTTTGTGATTGTTACCTACCTCAAAATAAGTATCAATGTATTCTGAAACAATATGTTCAGACTTTGGTTTATTTTGGCAATATACTATGTACATGTGCAGCCTTCTCTCCTGTTAAATAGATGAAAAGACATTGAATGAATATACAACCTTTTGCAATGAGCAATTTTGTAAAAAAATATCACAGCAGCTATCACGGCAGAACTGTCTCCATATCTCCAAAACCAGCAATAACCCCTTCATCAAAACCCTGATTAGATCTGTTATTGATGACGCTGTGTGCCAAAGATTAGGAAGGGAAATGATGTCTGGCGAACAACTTGATATTTACAAGAGGAATAAAAGACCAAAGGGATTATCGGGGCCAATGACTTTTTGGGGAATTTTATAGAAATATCACCCAAGTCACTGCAAATAGACAACTTGAAGTAATAGCCGCTAATTACTCTTTTTTTCCGTCTTTCAATGTAAAAACAATATTATAAAATAAACTATTAGTGCAAGGATATCATAGGGATTGTTGTGACATGCAGTTAAATTACAATGTAAGACCTTAACCCTTTGTTTTCAGGTTGTGTGTAGATGCTGTAGTAAACAGCTCTACTTATAAACTTACATGCTTCACAAACAGTGAGGGCAGTCTTTCAGGCTCATCCAGACACTTCTCTAATTCTCCCAAAAAGAAACTGAGAACAAAAAAAAAAAGATTCATCACGGACATTAAAACAAAACATTTTGAAATTGTACTGCAACTTTTTTTTTTTTTTTTTTTAAATATCACTTATTTCCAGGGGAACTCTGTACAATATTTGCATACACATTTAAAAATTTTTTTTTACGGTTTCACAAAAATTCAAAACACATTATCATATGAAAATGTAGTTCACATTTAAAAAGGACATTAGTGTTTGATAAAAGAGATCAATTATACATACTCTCTGTGCCAGTCATATATCTGATGAATGTTCCCAAAAACAATCTTATCTTTTCCTTTCATGTCGTCGGGAACACCATCCTCCTTCATGAGTGCCATGTATCCCTTTAAAATGAAATATACATTTAAAATATTAATATTCAACTGTATACACAAGCAAGAACTATTTTTTAAGCGGCTGAGCTGTCATCAGAAAACCTGGATGTAAAATTATGCATAATCAGGCCACAAAACATATTGCAGACAGATTCTTTTGCACTTAATCTAAAACAATCATGCTACGTATTTCAATTGAAGCTCATCGCATTGATGTTTCTGTGTATATGAACAATAAAACAAAATACAGAAACCAAGAATTACCTCCACCACATAACCAAGGTCCCGAACGTAATCTCGCTCCGTTTCTACTAATTCTTGTAATACGTAACTGCAAAATATGAGTAATAGGCAGTATGATCATACACCAACAGTCACAAAACGTTATTTGTTCATAAATAGGACGCTTTATTTTATAGGAATGGATTAGCCAGCTATACTCAAGTATGGGTGCTGATGAAGGCAGTGCATGTCCTTGGGGACCACTATAGTTTCTTCTAAAAGCATTCACCGACCTTACCTGTTAATACTGTTAGGGGATACTAACACCGCATAAGAGAACTCTAAGAATGGGCTATATGTTAAGGATTTTGTCATATTCAGATTCACAATTTGCCCATATTTACTTATGGTACACAAACCAATGCACCAGCATGCAAACAAATTCCAGACGGCCAACACAAAACATTTAATTCTGCATTAACGCGACACTTACTGTCGACGCTTTAGAGAACTAGACTTCTTTTCTTCCATCTCGTCGATTGGAGAAGAGGAGGAGAGCAGAGATGTATCTGAAGGATTGAAAGATGGACTGCTACTGTCACCTTGGTCTACTTGCAGTGAACTTGGACGATCTTCTAGAGCCTGAAAATACCGTATAAGTAAGCCGTTTAAGCCATATGTGCCAATATTATCAAAACACATTAGTATATCATTACTATTGAAATGATTTAAATGGTTCAATTGCTTATCCTCCGCATCAAAATGTTGTAACTTTGAGCTTTTGATGCCGAGGGTTTCATTCCAGGTGCTTACATCTAACTACACATTCCCCCCACAGATATATACATGTAGGGATAACCTTAATTGTCAAAATGTTTTCAAGTAGTTATGCAGCACCTAAAGTGATATACTGGGCCGTTTTACATCATACATTTCATGGGACATGTCTCCTGGTAATGGGCAAACCCACACTTCATAACAATCTGATGGAGGCGACAGTAAAAGAGAACTCCTAAAATAGTTCTAGGTTATTTGCCGTTTCAGGTTATAAATACGTTATGTTTTCGCTTTTCTTTTTTCAATTTTTTTTCATAAGCTAGTATTCTAGCTCTGTTATCACGGCCTTATCTACTTAAACATGCCAATGCTGTTAGAACGCAACCAATATAGAAGTGAATATAAAGTTGTTATTAATTTGATATGATCTTCATCTGTAACAAAGTTCCTCAGGGACAACATAAAAACACAAAATACCAGGGAAAATCATAGAGACTTTTTGTATGTAACTCACCATTTTGCTTTTTACAAGTTCTTCAATAGCACTGACAAGTTCTGCTGCACTAGGTGTTTCTGAACTAGTTGGGCGTACCAGCAATCGAGATGAAGTCTGCAAATCAAGGACTAAAGTTAATCACTTTCATTAGCTAATTCTTGTGTGTAAAATAACTAGTTAAAATTATAATTCACTTTGAGCAGCAGAGGATCAGCTATACTGAAAATAAACACAAACAGTACCATAAAATCAAACACTTCTTAGACAATGACCATCAAATGATATTTGCTTTTTACATCTGGCATCTAATATGTGCCATGATCATTAAAATACTTCAATTACCAATTGAAGCAATGTTAAGCAATGATCATTTTAATTCACAGAACAAAAATGTCCTTGTACTTTACACTAATACTGTAATATTGGCGCTCAACAGAATAAATAGGTCAGCCTTGAAGCCATTTTAATTCCACCACATTTAAAACACTGTGACCATGTACTGGAATTACAGCCATGCATTAAATGATTCAAATTAAACAATGTAATACTTCTTCTATTTCCCACCGCGGTAATGTCTTAGTCATAATGAATGCATGCTCAGAATTCTAATCTCTTGCAGGGTTATATGGGACATAGCTCACCATTCTTTCTGCCATCCATATTGCTCACACGTATATGCAGAGAACGGTAGTTTTCTGGCATCATTCTCTATAGAATGCCAACCATGGTTAAAAATGGGGGTAATGGGTGTTGACAGAATTAAAGGATGCAGGGTTGAGGGGCATTCATTTCAAGTTACAGCCATTAGCAAACATGTGGTGTATGGGTCACATGTCATTAAGTAACTGGAAACCAGAACAGGGTGCAATACAGATTATATTTCATGGGAACTTTATCACTCACACACACGTAATTCATGCAACGGAGTGTTCTGTTCAAACACTAAACTAACAGAAAAGATAACAATGTCAGTCAATGAGAAACCTTTGCATTATGTTTTTCTCCTTTCGTTTGGTAGAATTTCCCAATTTAAAATGTTTAAGTATTTTAGGTTATTATTGACATAAGACAAAGGAATTGGGGTAAGGGAAAGCAACTGACTTTATATGGAAAGGTATGGGAATTGTGCCAAAACAGAGACAGAACACAAGTCTACATAATGCTGCCATTAAACAAGAGGAAAATGTCCACAAAAAAGGAAAATAAAAAAGAAATAAAGTAAAATTAGTTCAACAGTAAAATCAAAATCATAGCAAAGTACACAAATCTATGCAGGTCTAATTAAAATAAATACAAAGCTATATGCTAATGGTATGTATTAAATATTAGTTATAGTTTAAGATGCGACTGTGAAAACACTGTTTACCAGTTGAACTGAAATACCAATTGATAAGGCATACAAATGACCCTAAGAGTCATTTTGAATCACTATCTGATGAGGGCAGTGCAAAAATAAGTCGAGAAATGTAAAAACTAAAATAAAAACACATTTTTAAAAGTCAATGAAAAAACAGACTGAACAACATGTACCTCTCCAGGTGCCCTTTGACACACAAAATTCCCCCAAAGATATATGCATGTAATATTCTGTGTTCTAAGCCTAAACAGGGCATTTCTTTAGCAGCAATGCCTATCCTGTAGATGAAATCCTCAGCAAAATTAAGAAAAAATGCTACTAAATATTGATTTATATGTATAAATATAGTTTCAAACTAAAGCACTGATTCTCCTGAAAAGAAACAAATGTAATTTGTGTGAAAGTCTAAATAAGTAAAATGGAAATGACATGGCAAAAGTGCCAATAACAATTTATACGTGTAATAAAAAACAAAAAAAGAAACTGCTTCTTTAGTGGTTAGCAGTAATTAAAGAAACCAGGATACATGAAATTATATCTAATACACTGGTTACATACGCACCAGCCAAATGGGTACTTGAACCTGGCTTAATTTTATGTAGCTCACTAAAACATACAAATCTTAGAATTCAGAAGCAAATAAATTCAGAAAACAATTATATGCTTTTTGGCTAAGGTGGAAAAGCTGAGGCTCCAAAAACAATCGACTGTGTCCAGTAGAAGTTACCTTGTCATCCTGAGAGTCGGGCTGAAGAAGGCTATGCTGCTGAATAGCCATAGGAGGTGGCAGCGGTACCGCATCAGGCCCTTCCTCGCCTTCCTCCTCTCCACAGCTCTGCATGCCGGATGATGAGGACTTAGAAAGTGTGCCACTACTGAGACCTTCATTTCGTACTCGCTACAAGACAGAAAACCTTTACAGTTACTGAGGGTTACTGAAAAAGATCATGGAACTATTAACTAAGTCTGCAAAAAAACTTATAGAACTTCATTGTATTAAACAACAAGATAACACTGAATTCCTCAACAATGAATATATTAAAAACAAACAGGAAAATTGCCCAATAAACTTAATGGGTTAAAGATGTGTTAATCACAAAAAGTATACTCCTCACTGACCTCTTCAATAGTTTCATCCTGGGGTGTTGCAGCGCTGTCATCTGAGTCCTTTTGGGAGCCAGAGTCTGCATTCTTTCGTACCTCCCTGCTTTTTTTGTGTTTGTGGGCCAGTTTTTTCACATGTCCATCAGCTTTTCCACTACTAAGTCTCCTCACAGGGCTTGTGAGCCATTTCCTTAAAGTATTCCCAGGTCGCTTTGGGCCAGGAGAACTCTGAGCACCGATAATATGAGGTTGCAGGGAAGTCACCGAAGCTGGAGGGCTGGCATCATTACTGGAGACTGAAAGGGAGTCTGTCGGGAATAAAATGAAGTTTCAACAGTTAATTAAAAAAAAAAAACATCCTCAGAAACTAAAATAACCAATCTTGCAATTATTCACTTACTTAAAACTGAAAAGAAAAACATTTTAAAAATGTACATGTAAGTAGAGAACTTTCCTGTTACACAAATACAAACAATCCCCACAACAAGCAGAGACCACTCTTTAGACAGAATACACCAAAGCCGACCAAATGTCAGGTACAGAACGTAAATTAATATAATTATGTCTATCTGTCTTATTATATGTGTATACAGTAACATGCATAGAGAGCCTGATGTACACCTCCCAATATCGTCCATGGCTTGGGTTTCGTCTATATGAATTTCTTTATTCACATTATATCCCAAGCAACAGAAAACAGAGACAACACATGAAACCACACACACAGCTTGTGTTGTGTATTCTTGACAATGCACAGAAAGCCCCAAGAAAGCTAGAAAATGTAAGCTCCTTTCTACTGAGAAAGATGCCTACAAATCTTCGAATGTTAAAAAATAAAAAATATAAGTAGACATTTAACGACAGACAATTAAACCTTCTATTGAACATAATATCCCTGCGAATTGCTTCGCATCCTTCAAAAATAACTATATAACCCCCTTTTGTGATACGATGCTTATAGTAATATATACATTGACACATTTACACACCGATATACAGCGGATATATTGCCCTTCTGCATGATAGAACAGCTGGCCAACTGTGTTTTCCAGATTGTTCATAACAGCTCATAGAAATATTATCTTGTACAGCAAATCAAAGCTATTCTGCCAAACTAAACAAAGCAGTCCCAAGGTAATACAAAGGAAATTAAATCCTCTCTCGCTCTGACACTGATGAGATGAGCAAAAATGAAAGATTACAAAAAGGAACTGCTCATGATTTACATGAATGAATTATAAACTGTGAATTCACATAGAAGACATATCTTACCTCTCTTTTTTTATTTTACTTCCTTAATTAACTTTAAGAACCAGTGGGGTCAATTAAGATCCCCTCTAGCTTTCTGCAAGTTTCTAGATGAAGTCAGAGTTCATAAAGAGTACACTTTGACAATGTACGTTACCCCTTTCCAAAATTACATATGAAGTTACACCCAAATGAATTACTGGTCAACTGTAGGGCCCTAAGGATCTAAGTATATAGAAAAGTTTAGCCTCATATGCTCTGCTCCCATCTTTATAACCTTACATCATCTGTGATTAATAACCTCTTAGATATTTTCTCCCATTTCAACGATAATCAGATGTGAGCCGTTTCCTACAGCCTAACCATTTCCATATTGCAGGATTGAAGAGCTGGAGAACAGGGTTTCCTTTGAAACAGCACAATCAGGTACATTAAGGGGAATTAATTCAATTGGGAATTGGAGTACTGATGCTTCCCTTCTCCCATTAATATGCTGTACCACTACTTACTCATGATCAATGATCAGAACTGAGTGTCTGAGATTAGTGAAGACTCAGTACGGGGTATAACAATAGTTGTTATAGACACATTAAGCCTTGAAGCCATTTGGGACCCTGGAACAAACATGCTTGCCTTAGTAACAAAATCCCTGAATCTTTTACAATTTTAAACAGATAAATACTGACTTTATAGTGATGGTAACTAATTTAACTATCCAAATATAAACTTACCTGGAAACATTGCCCCTGAGGATGTATAGTGAGAAAACATGGATTGTCGAGCTGGGCTTAGAAATAATCTGACAGCTGAATGTATATTGGTAGGAGACACTTGTTGATCACAACACTAAGCACAAGTAATTGTTATGTGATTACTTCTAAAAATAAGTGCCACCAGAAAACTGGTTATGGTAATTAGCTTACAACAAATAAGCTAAGGTGGTATTTAAAGTATTGCACATACGATCTTCTGTGTTGTATAATGAATTTGCCCTGTCCCAGTTATTACAGGAATGCGGAAGATTTAGGATATCTGTTGAAAGTCTGCTTTTAATTAAGCACCTAAAAAAACATTCCTGAAAGATCATTAGTACCTTGGGAAAGTTCACTAAACAGTCTGTGAAAATCAAATTAGCTCTCTTTGCAAATGCATAGAGGTGATTCAAATAAATTAGACACATACAAAAAGTTTAAACGGCTTACAGGTGTCAAACATCATATGCATACGGAGGCTAATGTTTTCCAATTCTTTTACATTTAGTTAATGCAACGTGCATAACAAGACTCACACGAGCAATTTATAAAGACCACTGAAAGAAAAAATAAACAATATTTAATTGTAAAATAAATTAAATATGGACCAGTCTTTTCTTTGAAATCTAGGCGATATCTAAATAAGAACTTTTAGTGAAAACGACAGTTGCACTAATATTCCTCCCAAACACTTAAAATAAGGGCTGAGCTGGCCCAGTAGTAGTCAAATGTTTCATGTGAGGTTAGTGATTCATGATTTTGAAAAACAAATGCTGAAATTCTTTTAGGGGAAACTTAATGGGTTCCCTCAATAGCTCAATCCATGGTCAGTTCCACAAAAAAACAGTCTTCTGTGAATGGTTCAGCTTGCGAGAATTTTTGTAAATGTTTTATCATGGATCGTGCATGATATATTGTTTATAGCAAAGGTGGTGGAAAGCTAGATCGGACACACAATTCACTTTTTCCCCATCTGTTTGTCCAAACTTAACATTCACTTTGTAAGAATAAACTGGTATATATGAATCTTGTCACTCAAGATTACAGATGGTTGAGTAAATTAATTCCCCAATTGCTATTGAAAAGGGTTGGATGGTAGCAATCTAAGTCGCTGGACACAAATAGTTTTCAGTTTTGTGTTCCACCAGGTTAAAAATAAAAATGTATTTATTTATTGCCTTTGTGCGCCATTTGTAGGATGGCCTTGCCTATGAATAAAAAAAAGTATGCATTTCCAGGGTAGCACTCCCTAGGTCTAAATCAAAATGAATACAAAGCAGTCATTTGGCACTATGGTAGTTTGTTATTAAACTACTAAAATTGTCTATTATATACAAAACCTCTATACTACGCTGTGTGGGCTTAAATGCCCCTATCCAAAAAAAACCTATTAAAATACATAGGAAACTAGAAAGTAAAGTATGAGATTACAAAACATAGCCTAAAACTGCTCAAATCATCCCCATTTATAACAGCCGAGCATTTTAATTTCCTGAGACTTCCTATGTTTCAATAAGTAAAAAGGCAACTACAGGATTTTTTTTATTAAGAGTAACAGAAGGCTCTCTGTTCTGCTCCTACACATTTTGACTGTAAAGGCCTGCAGAGCCTACAAATTCTGCAAAATTGCTTGGCGAGTGGCTGTTACAGAAAAAAGAAAAGATATTCTGTTTAATGTTTTATACATCAATAGTAATATATATATATTATGTAGGGCTGCAACAACTAATCGATAAAATCGATTATAATCGATAATGAAATTCGTTGGCAACGAATTTCATTATCGATTAGTTGAATCGATTTTTATCGATTATAAAATGAGGGTTTTTTCAGAGCAAATGCTCTGAAAAATACCCCTCGTGTTATAATCCGTTTAGTGTGACTCACAGGAGTCACAGCAGCAGTTGCTACTTACAGTTCCTCCCTGCAGTCACTGCTGATTGGCCCGCCCACTTCCTTTTTCCAGTCCCTCCCTGCAATCGCTGCTGGAGAAAGAAAGGGGCGGGGCCAATCGGCAGTGACTGCAGGGAGGGACAGGGAGGATGAAAGGGGCGGAGCCAAATGGCTGATTGGCTCCACCCATTTCCTTGGCATCGCCATGGCTGTGACACTCATCTAACTGAGTATAAAATTAATATTTGGGCTGCTGAAAGTTAGGGGAGGTGTTAATTTAGGGGCAGTTATAGTTAATGGGGTGTTTAGGGTTAACTTAGGGGCAGTTATAGTTAATGGGGTGTTTAGGGTTAACTTAGGGGCAGGTATAGTTAATGGGGTGTTTAGGGTTAACTTAGGGGCAGTTATAGTTAATGGGGTGTTTAGGGTTAATTTAGGGGCAGTTATTGTTAATGAGGTGTTTAGGGTTAACTTAGGGGCAGTTATAGTTAATGGGGTGTTTAGGGTTAACTTAGGGGCAGTTATAGTTAATGGGGTGTTTAGGGTTAATTTAGGGGCAGTGGTGATTGATGGGGTGTTTAGGGTTAATTTAGGGGCAGTTGTGGTTGTGGTTGATGGGGTCTTCAGGGTTAATTTAGGGGCAGTTGTGGTTAATGGGGTCTTCTCTTCAGGATTAATTTAATTCTGAGGATTGAGGATTAATTTAATAAGGTTAAGTTAAAGTGCAGTTAGAGGTAAAGGGGGTAAACTGAGGGGAATCTAAATCCTGGGGGCAGTGAAGATTAATCCTGTATTTATTTATAAAAGTATTGTCTGTGAACGAGTCTGCAAATCCTATGAGGCCACTATGGCATATCAGGGGGGTATACGGCATACCTGAGGAGGACGGAGTGACATATCTGGGGGTATAAGGCATATAGGGTATATAAGGCATATAGGGTATATAAGGCATATGTGGGGAGGGCAGTGTGGCATGTCTGGGAGGGCAATGTGGCAAGCCTGGGCTCAAATATGCATAACTGGGGGGCAGGTTGGGGAAATAAAAACAAGAAAAAAAATGTATCCTGCCGTTTGTTTTTAACATCCTATGTTACTTTATTAAATAATTTAAAATAAATGAAAAATTTAATTTTTTTTATCCGATTAATCGATAAAATAATCGGCCAACTAATCGATTATGAAAATAATCGTTAGTTGCAGCCCTAATATTATGCCAATATCTGAAAGCTTTACTACTTTTAAAAACTACATTGAGTCAAATATAGAGTGCTAAAGAAATTAAGCTATTTACAAAATAAAAGATAATATTTTTCCCACGTGCATTCAATTTTTTTGGTTTTTTTTTCAGCATAATGAAATATCTACATTCAACTTTCAAATGTCTGCACTCTGTCTTTGTAATGGTTCTTCGGGCCTCCCGTTGCTTTATCCTTAGTAACTTAGTAACTAGTAGCTACGAGTAAAACTAGATGAATAAATAAAACGTGCTTGCCCACATTGATCCCCTGGATTCATGGCTGAATGTAGCCACAAATGCTTCCATGCCGTATGCATGCAACCCTACTAAAAATGCCTGTGTGTGTGGCATCAGTCTTCACAGATCTTTTTCACATTGGAACACAGTAGTTGACTTCAGAATTACAAGAACGAGAGAAAAATAAAGCAAACAAAAAAAGACCATTATTTAAAGGAAATAGTTATAAAAGTGAAAGGAAGAGAATAACTATTATAACACACAATTATATGAATTCACAACAGTCTGAAAATGTTGAAAAAATAATTTTCAAAAATGTAATTCAACTATGCACAAGCCAAAACCAACGTGGGCGCACTAAATTAAATAAGCCATGTGGAAGTACACACACTGTTTACTATATAACTACAGCAGATTTTTTTTTCCTGAACATGGCATTTTTAAATCGAAACTACAAAACAAAGTTGCAAAAAAAATAAAAAAATAATCTACATTACATGCACACAACCTTCCTCAAAATAATTACTAAATTATGTAAAGTTGTCAGGTGACGCGAAAGTAGGCACTAATTGGTTATCTGCCTTCAAACTGTGGTGTTTCTGTATGATTAGACATTGAATATAAAGAATCAAATGATCTGACCTTCTAAAGTCAGTATACTAGAGCATGTGATTTATGTTTTGTCTAAGAGTAATTGCGTGTTTAAGTGACCCAGCAACAAAGTTCCTTAATCCATTGTTAGAGACATTCTTTTAGTATCAGGAAAGAACTGTGCATCAGTGCCTTCAAACATCAGCCGCAAAATTCTTTTAGTCGAACACTGCTTTTAAAGCAACTTGATTTTATTTTCATAATGGAGTAAAAACGAACAAGCAAATATTAGGTGTTTGAAAATCTTTTACTCAAAATGTTCCAGCTGGGTCTCTTCTGCACATAAAACATATGTTTTTTTTGGGTAGACCTAGATTGTAAAACACACACACCAATTTTCTTCTTCCCAGCTTGTGAGAAAATGTGCATCTTCTGAAAAATAGCTGACAGACAAAAGGACTGAGAAGCCTACTTCTAACTTATAAGGTTTCAGAGGGCTTGAGGAAACATATTAGAGTACATGATGGCAGGCAGAACAGCGACTTACATCAATAAACATCTGCACAGATTAACAATTCTCTGGAAGAGAGAAGAATCTCCAAAGGATAGGTACAGTTGGGAAATACCAGCACTTTTCCCAATTATTACATAAATACAGTTCCCAGCCCATGCAGGATTTGGGAGTTACTGTTAAAAGATGACGTTGGGTCACAAGCATCCAACCCTCCTATCCAGGGAAACCATTACTAGATTAGAGTAATTTAGTAGGGACATTAGCTATACATTGATACCAGATGTTTCCCTTCTTGCTCCAAAAGTCATTTTTACAATATTCCAAGGCAGAGACTCTTGTGCTTTAACCAAAACTAGGGTTTCTCAAATTGATATCAGAAGCATGGCCTGAAGCAAGTTAAAAACTATGAGGAGCAGAAGGTAAATGTTTCAAAAAAGCATGAAATGTTTGGTTGAGGTTACATTTCCAGTAATAACTATGACAATTTTAACTTGTGTCCTTTTCAATGCCAATAATGCTTACTCCTAAAGGTAACATAATTAGCATACTATTAAATAAATTAAGGCGAAACATAAAAAAAATAACAGGTACACTTCAACTATTATATGCTTAAATGCATACTATGGACATGCATAGAGGGATTAATTAGTAATTATCTATCTCTTTTCTCCCCACAGCTACTTGCCTTGCTGGAGATGAATCCCATCCAGCACTTTTTATTTTCAGCTATATGCATGCATGTGCTATCCTCCAGCTGATTCAAGCACTGGCCCACACAAGCGTTGCAAGGTGTATTTTCATAATATGGAGACGCAGCTGAGGGAAAGGGCCATGTTCCATATTGTGCCCCACAACTTCCAAAACCTATGAAAAAAACCCTACACATGTGGGGTATTTTCCCAGATACTTACATTAATATATTTGGTGGTATTTTAGGAAATTAGTTTGGAGATCATTTTCATAGTAAAATATTAGAATTTTTTAAAAAAATGTTTCATTATTTTATTGTATTATTTATACATCAAATTATAGACCTAAAAATGGCATCAAAAGAAAGCTCTATTTGTCCTTAAAAAATGGTGTAGGTACACGAAAGTATAAAATACCCTAAGAAAGAAGGAGAAAAAAAAATAAAAATCCTTCGTCTTATAATCAGACCTCAAATAGAGGTCTGACTACAAGACTAAGATCCAGATCCCCGAAGTGATGCAGGGAACCTCGATCCTTCTCTCTTGCAGCCGGTGGACACCTGTACGATCCGCACAAACAACCTCCGATGCTGCCGGCACTTCCGCCGGGGCTTCTATGACAGAGCACCGGCGTGACATGACCTTCCGGTGCTGATAGAAGCCCCGGCGGAAGTACTGGGGACAAGTCTAGGGACGCACGGGGGGGGGGATTCTGGAGGGAGAGTGGCATATAGGGGGTTAAAAGGCATATCTAGGGGATAGAGCGGCAAATAGGGGGGTATAAGGCATATCTGGGGGACACATGTGCATTACTGGGGGAAGGTTGGCAAATAAAAGGAAATAAAAACTAAAAAAACAAAAAATTCTCAATCATAGTTTTAATTCAATATAAAAAAATAGTTTACATGTGAATTGATATTTACTAGTAAAACTTTTTTTCTTATATTCAGGCTTTTTTCCCTAAATTAATATTTAAATTGGGAGGGCATCTTATATACAGGGTCTTCCTATAATTGAGCAAATACGGTGTGTGTGTGTGTGTGTGTGTGTGTGTGTGTGTGTGTATATATATTTTATGCCTGGTATTAAGTATAATCAAACAGCATAACCTATATGATTATTTGTGTCCTATTCAGACCCTGGAATGCATTAAAACCCATGAGGGGAGTTTTTAATGATAATGGGGGTCTGGGGTAGCCTCCACTCCTGCTCACCTCCTGTGGTCCCTGACAACCCACATATTTAAAATCCTCTTTCTAATATGGATTATGTTTGGGGAAATACTTTAATAACACTCAGATGAAAAAAACGTTCATAAGGGCTATAGGAAATGCACAAGGTCAATTACAACAGGGAGAATGTAAAGCTAATCTATTTTAACACTGAAGAATGGCTGCTTTCCACTGCCTCAGCAGGTTCCTTTATAGCATTCCCTTTCCAACTTCAAAGGCGTATTTCTATCCCAAGATATTGACTGGGATGTAAAGCTTTCAGACAAGAGTTATTCAAATCGGTATCACCTTGACGCCTTTGATGCCAAATACATGCCTGACATCTTTTCCGTTACCTGTGGCCTCACTTACAACAAGCAGGCTTTAGAATAAACAATCTGACCGATTTAGATGAAAGAATACTTTGCATAAAGTAACAGCAAAGGGCTCTGTACATATGCGCATATATTAAAAGTTTATTATACTGATAAATATTACTATTACAGTGTCTGGGCAGCGCAAGGTCATTCAAGTGGATAGTCCCGTTGCATTACACTACATTTAAAAATTGCTGCAAATATTTTTATTGCGGAACATATAATGATATTAATCATTTCTGGAAGATATATTTTGCATATACAAACCGGTTTTACCAAGACACACGGAATGTGACAAAGTTGTGGATCACAGGAAAACTTAATTCCACACACGGTATCACCCTCTGCCACTTCTGTAAGACTATTCCACTAATGCACTACATTTTCAGCGAAGTACTTTCTTACACGTAAATGCCTGACCTTCTATTTTAAAACGGTGTCCTCTTGCCCTATTATTTCTCCTCCCCAGAAACACATTCTTCCCTCCTTTACCTTATTTAATCCCTTCTATGCTTCTAAAGTTTTCTATTGTATCACTCAACTTGTGTATTTTCTCAATGTTCAGGTATGTAGTTTTACATACTTCCACAATCATGTATGTTAAAGTGTAACGTACAACTAGATTCACTTGTGCGCACTTTTGTCTGCTTAATACGAGTCTGGATTGCTAAATGCTTTAAAGACGGAATATGATATTCCAGCGAAAATGTAAGCCCTACATCTAAACTTTCCCTAACATCACTAGGGACAGATAATAGTCGCAAGCAGGCAAAGTTCAACCACCATCTGTTAGGTAGCATTATCAATAATACATTGTCATTAGAACCTCATTGCTACCTATCTATATAACCTATAGAGACCTCTTTGCTCTGTTGAGGGAAAGTAACCGTACTACACTGAGAATGCCAATGAAGTCTGCGGTTGTTGGTTCCCTCATGCAGAGG
This sequence comes from Spea bombifrons, assembly GCF_027358695.1. NCBI lineage: Eukaryota > Metazoa > Chordata > Amphibia > Anura > Pelobatidae > Spea > Spea bombifrons. The sequence continues at coordinate 49,132,444 of NC_071091.1, forward strand.
AAATTTGCCTCACATTTTGGTTCTGGGCTGCCCTTTTCGGTGGGATTTTTCCTCTGTAATGGCACAGGAGGCAAAATTTGAAATGCTCCCAAGCAGGGACACACCGCTGGACAGGTTATGAAGCAGCTGTCCGTTCTTGGTGAGCGTCTCATACTCTTTTTGTTTGGTATACAGAAACCTACATGGACTTTCAGATTGTTTTGAATGCAAAACCTGTAAATAATTCCTTGGAAGGCTTCCAAAAAAACAAAACGAAAAAGGGTATAGCGCAAAACAAGGTACATATGGAGTGGGGTTTTTTTTGCCACAATTCTTTGCATAGCTCTGATGTAATTGGCGTAGTCAGGGTAAAGGCAAAAAAGTATGAGCACATATGTGTATAACGTGCTTTGGATCAACACTGTCAAACGAAAGAAGGGAAAGAGTAGTAAAACAGAGAAAAAAAACGTGTTCTAGGACTATCCATAATCTCCTTAATGGAAAATGATGGCCTCTTATTTAAGTGACTTAGAATTTTGAAGAATGGCTTGGAAATGCTGCCTTATGTTTAGGGTTTATCCAAGAAACTCTAGATTTTATAAACATAGTTCAGTTTGAATGATCGCTTGCCCATATTCCAAAAGTCAAACTACTGATTAGTTTTACATCCAAACATATTCCTTGTTTACACTTACATGATTGCCTACTAGTGGCCAACCTACTCCACATTTTTGTTATGCTACATTGATTGGACATAGAATCGAAGGTAAGCCATATCTCTTCTCAATAATCCTAGTGTTAAATCTAATTTACATAAACTAACATGAGCTAATGCCTTTAATTTTTCTTTAGCTTGAATTGCAATAGAGCATACATTTCAGATTACATCCTATGTAAACATGTTAATCCTTAACGTGTTAAAAATAGAGAGGCAGGGCATAAATACCATCTTTAGGACCTTTATTTGAAGGGTATTATAAAAAAAACAAAAAAAACACAAGACATTTACCCATTCTAAAATCTCTATGGATGCATAGCTGAAAGAAATTATCCAAACCCAATGCATTATTGCGTTCCTAGAAAGTGTCTACACATGATGGTTGGAGTATCACTTTAAGAAAACTTCTATGTCATTGATGCATTATGCAGGACTGCATCAGCCCTTCTGGCAAGAGAAGCTTGACAATGTGCACGTTCATTGTAATTCATAGTGGTATCTTCAAATTAGAACTTTCAACAACTTAATGCTGTAAATGAATGTTTTATTAAGAGGCCATTTTTCTTATTACAGATGAAAGAACCTATTCAACTAATTATACTCCGCCACTTCTATAACAAGACAGACTTGGATAACTAAGTGAGCAACGCCATATGTCATCTGATTTGTGTGCGGGTGGACAGTCCTTCTGTCGCTACGCTTTACCACAGAGAAAGTGAGCAGAACGGAAATAAATTCTCATCCCGTCCACTGTCTCAGTGGTACAGCAGGGTTCGTTATCTAGCGTTTAATAAATAGACGACCAAGTAATGTTAGCTCTTTATGGCATCCTTGTATAATGTCCTCATGTAAACTCCAGAACACTACAGAATCTCATGAAACAATAAAACTTTGCTAAAGCACAAAATTGTCATTATATGTGCAGCACAACAGCGTCGACCACCTGCATGCTTCCAGGAATCTTATATTGAACCAGCTGCATTGTGAGCGTTCAGTGTGCCAAACACAATAAATATTAACTGAGTGAGTAAGCCACAGGTTTAGGTGGTTATTTAATAAATTCTGCAGTAACTTGATACACAATGCTAACTGATTATATAGGTTATAACTAGTGCCATTCATTTTTTTTATATGAAAATATATTTTGCCTAGGTCTTTAAATCATAAAAAACTTATATGAAAATATATATTAAAATATGCTTTAAAAATAAGTTTATGTACCCTCCAGAACGGTCACCATCTCATTTAGTTTGTCTCCTGCTGATTTAGAGCATGAACTAGATTTATGTTGGCAAAGCGCCACTAATTCTGGCACTTTGGTTTTTTTTTCCCTTTCTTTCTGCATGACCCATTTGATACTCAGCGAGTTCATTATCTATAATTTTGTTAGTATGTTCTCGTCTAGGAGGCAAAGAAAATCTCCCCTAGATAGAAGACAATTTTAATTGGGTGTGCATGTTTTTCTTTTTTTTAGCTAAAAAAAAAAATCATCTAAGCTTGCAGTCCTTTTTTACTAAGATGTATTGCTACATATTATTAGTATTAAAATACATTATTGTATTAATATCGTTAAGAAGGAACTTAACAGACCCTACTCATCAGTCAGGATCTAATGGTGGGCAACGACTAAATGAAAACATGCTCCTATATACTCTAAACCAACTTTAAAAAGTAGTGGTTTAGAAAGGTATAGTAAAGCCAGCACATCATTTTCACATTGACAATAATTGCTTTTACTATGTCTCTTGAAGAATCTAGCATTTGCCTTATGACCAAAGAATATTTGAACAGTCAACAGAAGGACACAATGATAGGTTAAAACATTTATGAACTGTTGGTCTCTTATCCAGCTTTTTTTTTGTTTGGTTTAACACTCAGTCTCAGGGGGTTACACTCTTACTCTTAGAGGTTAAGAAACTCATATAATAAGCAGAAAAAAATTAAAATATTGAGACAAAACCTTATCCTTAATGGTAGTTTACACAAAGAACATAATTCTGTATACATGCCATAGTTAGCGGAAGAAATACACTCTACTTCGGGCATACCTAAATCAAGAATCCAGTATTTGCAGCTCTCCTCTGGATTGTTTCCACTGGTACAAAAGTTTCGATTGAGGCAGTGCAGGGATCCCAAAGTCTGCCCTGGGTTAATCCCATTTGACATGGTGAATATCAGAGATACCTTTACTTTCAAAATGAAGCTTAACAGGCGGCACTATTCAACAAGTCTATAGTCAGCGGCAGAGCTCCTGTGCCATTCAGGTCTACGAAAAGATGTTCTTTGCTTGCAGACTCCACAGCACTCTGATTTCACAGCTCACATATGGGAATAACCAGCTGCTGTGAATCACACAGTACCGTAAACTTTCTAAACAAAGCTCATGGGCACTCCCCCAATGCTATTCATCAGCAGATGCTGTCCCACCCTGATTCCTTACATCTAATGTACTTGGGTAAAGGTAATTTGAAGAGGAAAGGGGTAAAAACAAAACAAACAGTCAAATTGAAAAAAATCAAATTGTGTATAAGATGTATAACAACTTATATCAGTTGTGTAAATACCTTTAAAGCATGCATTCAATGCTAAAATAGTTACTTTCAACTGCAAAGAACTTTTAATTCAATGATAAATGCAGCTACAAACTGAATTCCTGACAGACCCTTGAACATGTCTACATATAGCAAAATGCACTCTTCCAGGAAAACAATGGATGGATTATATGCCAAAAGGACAAATGCCTTTTATGCCACAATGCTGCAAGAGAGGGCAGCATTACCTTAAATCATAGATATATTGAGGCAAAGTGTGAAAATCACACACTATATGTAATTTCTGTATGAAAAATAACGTAATTTAATGTTAACATCAATCCAAAGTGTATTAAACAGAAACTCTTAATTGGAAAGCTGTTTTACTGGTGTATTATCCGTTACAAGGAAAGCAATAAGGAAGAGAAAGTACAAATAAAATCTGGATTAAAAACCTTTTCACACCTTGATGGTATTGATGGTCTTCGGGCAGAATTGAATGGTAAACCTGATTCGCAAGTTATTTTGTGTACTGTATATGATTTCACAGAGACAAATCTGTTTTTTCCCTTATCTACCTGTGTGTGCTTATGTTTAAAGAGACTCGAATAGTAAAGTGCAACACAAGGACCTAGCTCCCTAAAAAGCTACATGCGAGAGGTTTAGAGGCATCTCCCAAAAATACAAAGGTCAAGCCCACATATGTTATTGGTACAGCGAATGTCAAATCACGTTTCTTTGGCATTTATTGCTAAAGCAGATACAGAGCACTGAAAGCCAATTACTAGAGCTTGATGACATTATCTGGGCAGAAAGATGAAAAGTGGTTACATGTTTAAACTCTCCAATTGGGGGGTTTTGGTTATTTTTCATTTGCTAAGTACATAGTTTAAGCTGAGAACAAACGAAAATGTATAAAGAACTGTTCCCTTTTGAGATACTTAAATGAAACAGAACTGTGGAATTTATGAAAAGCAGCCAACATAAATGTAGACAAGTGTGAATAATTTCCATTTCCATAACCTTATGAGAGCATCAAAGTGCTCCCTTTACACTTGAGTGGACAAAGTAAGAAAACACAAAAATAATTCAATTTAACGCTACATTCTGAAATATTTGCAAAAATAATGTAATGTGAGGTATACATTATACTTAAAACAATACTTTTATATGGCAATGAACACTGAATGAGAGCCTGGATATGAAACCAACAAGATCTGTAGGGTCATTGTTTCAAATAAAAAATAAGTATGTTTCTTTATGCTTAATACTAATTTTTCAGAAAAAAAATTGCTTCCATTTCCCTAAGCCCAACACAGTTATTGAGGCACTATTCTAATCAAACAATGTGGATAGTTAGCATGGTCTGTGGTCAATTTGTTGGTGAATGGAAACGACATGGATTAAAATGAGAAGCTAGTTCCATTTTTTTTGTAAAGGTATCAAGCTATTTAGAGATAGCCCTCCTTTGTTCCACAAGTTTTGGAAAAATGACTATTAAAAGAGTAACTGCTCAGGAATGACAATTAACCACAGAGGTTTCCAACGCATAGCAGCCAAAACCACAACAGAAGTGGCTTCAGATGACTTGACTAAAATCCCCATTCATAGCTCTAAGCCATTTTAAAGTGAACACAGGATATTAAACAGCATTTAGGTCACATGGCCAGTGTCACAAAAAATGGATGAAAAACACGGCGAGGCCTTTGACTAGGAGAGATGCGATTTGCTGCCTTCATACTTTCTATTATGATCCAAGGTCAATTGTATTTAATAGAAATGTCCAAAAAGAACAGGAGTGATATGTTAAAGATGCCTTGGGCTATATCCAGCCTTAGACAGTTTCTCTTTGTCTTTTTCCCATTTGGAAAAAGATTTGCTGATGCCTGTGAGAACACACACAAATACACAAACACACGCGTATAATACGAACGCTATTGGCGGATAATGTCTTCAAGAAACCTTGGCCTCATCTAAAGGGGAAATCTGATCCCACCTTTTAAGAATTAAGTATATTACTCAAAAGACATTTAACATAATGTATTTTTAGCAATGCACTTGCTAAGTAAAATATAAACAGAAAGCTGGAATGTCAAAATTATTTACATCTTTATGCAAAGTGATGAGGAAAAAAACTTTTTTTTTTTTAAACTTAACTGCAATTCCACATACAGCCACTAGGTCTAGTGTTACAAGGACTAAAGACGGTGTTTACACCAACTGGGATGTGTAGGACAGTGTATTGTCTACAAATGTTACCGGACTGCCCTCCTCGAGGTCTGCCAGAAGAATTTTCTAATTACCGAGTCAAAGTAACATTGGACATAAAAGTGTTAGGTATCAACCCAAAGACTGCTGGATTCAAGAGACAACAATGTAGGGTGATATCAGGGCATCCTTCATACTATAGTAAGTTTGGTATGAGGTTAAACCTTGGGGGGGCATATGAAGTAGTTACTATAGTTTCTTATTTTTTTTTAAAAAAAATATTTTTATTTAACACAAAACCTAATTAAACTTTTTAACGACCTCCAGGAAGGAGAATGTGGTGAATGCGTCTAATAAAAACAGAACTAGGGCAGTGCAATTTTTTTTTACAATTTGAACAAAAACATACACCAGCTAACCCAAAACACTGTTACATACAGAGCAGGTATTTTTCCGAGTTTGTTTTACTTCTCCTGCCTTAAATTACAAATCCTTGTGGGATTGAACTGGGCTGCTAATGGGTGTATGGCATGCTGGTTACACACACTGACACTCAAGCTCTCTCAAGGGACCTTACAACATATACTAATTAATAAAATATGTCAGTGTTGAAAAAATTCTAATTACCTAGACATATACAGGCAACCAATGTAAAGCCAGCAATCTAAAAATGATTTTGTTAAATCAGATGTCAAACAAAAAAACGGACAATGCTGCTGAAAGTTAACCTTTGGTTGGTCAGAAGTAAGACCAAACATCTGTTTAGTGGTTGAAATTAGTTTCAGTAATCTTTGTGTGTTGCCAGCATGGGTAAAATTAAAAATTGTATCTAGTACTTCATAAGATTTGCACAACAGCTATGCAAGAATTTAGGCTTTTGTGTCAGCTCACAAAACAGACTTGGACAATACGGAGAATCACAGAGCACGCGGACCAGTTTCCTCAGGGTGATCTAGTCCACGTTGGTTTGCTGTATATTTTGAAATTGTTGGGCGGCTCTCAAACATTTCCTGATTAAGTTGGTGATTCACACACACGCATTTTGAGCGATAATCTAGATAACTATGTAATGACACATTTTAAACAGTAACGGGATAGCAGAGTCCGCATATTAGAAAGGGTATACCTTCTACACAACACTATAAATGAAGATTTGAATTGCTTTTTCTTATCAGAGGATCAGCCTACCAACGGCCGGCCACTAGCACATTTCCCTAATACTGATAATTAACCTAAATCCAGTGTTTGTTTTTCTTTCAATTTATCCATATTGAATTGTGATGTGCTACAGCCATGACAAGTTATTTATGTTCTTCAGCTGCAAATACTAATTTCCTTATTCCACATTAACCTAAATGTATTCTGCAAAAATTTAGTTAAACTAAGTCACAACAGGTGGTAGGGGGAATCCCACACCTACTAAATATTTCTTCTTTTCGCTCCTTAATCGTTTATGCACATGATGGTTTCAGCCTGGGAACTCCCAGGGGCCTATTCAACAAGGGTATCTCACAGAGGGCAACTCTCATATTAGTATAGTTACTGTCATGTTTAGCTAAATCATACCTTTTAAATATTAAACAAAGGTGAATAAGTATTTAGAAATGTATCGATTTTAAGAAAGAAAATCAGTATGTAGTATAATGGGCCCAGGAAGTCTTGCCTGTCTGACCGTCCATAGGAGATTTCTCTTACAAAGGACAAAAAAACAGCATACTGCCAGCTGAATTATTATTATTACTTAATAAACGCAGGTGGCTGCCATGCTGCTACAAAAACCTACTCCCTGCTAACATGTAGGGGTCAGTGACTGGGACATGGAATTAGGATGATGTAGCCATCAGAAGCAGGTACACTAGAGGAGGTTACTTTAACCCTTTATACTCTGCAATATATTATGTACTATCACCTACATGAATGTATCACAACATACAGAGGATAAACTTACTAAAATCTACTTTTAGCATTTGGTTTCAAGGTATATGGGAAGATAATGGGCCCTGTCTCCAGGCACAAAGAGTTAGGCTGTGTTATGTTTACTTTAGAGACAAGCATGATTCCGCTGCTATTACTTCTTGATACCATGCCTATTCTGTACTCTTTACATACTCACCATTAATCACTTTCATCATTATATCCACTCTTAAGAAATCACTTCATCTCATACACTTTGTGGACATGTTCTGTAATAAGTCAATAATTAACTGCCACCAATGACTGCCTTTCTGCTTGAACTTTTGGCCAAGAATATGCATTCAGGCAAAAGCTGTAATATTGCATAGACAAGTTTTCTATTGACAAAATGTTTATGTTACCCCAATGAGGTCCAAAATATCTTAATGGAGTTGAATGTAAACATAATAACTTGCATTGATATTTAGAGACAAACATGTCATGTTTTAGTTAATGAGACTGTTCAAAATAAACAACTGGTACTTTTCATTGTGGTAAAATATTTAGCCAACTTTAGTTCCATAGTTATCGGTAATAATGTGTGTCCATTTAACAGACAATACCCAATTCTGTCTAACATTCTGGTCATTTTCCAGAAATCTAATCTCCTTATGCTCCGATTCTGACCGCAGAACAAGGCTAACTGCCTTCATAATCATTCTTTCACACAACTAATGACTTATGAGATGGGCTTAAAAGACATCTGAAAGAAAAAGGAAGTTTGGCCAATATGGGAACAATAAACGTTTGCAAATCACAATTGCCGCAGAAGTGTGGGACAATCAATTGTTTACTCAAGCAATCACTAGGCCACTATCATTTTACGCCATTAGACTTCTTTTCGCCCTTTTGCTGATAGGCACATGTTGCAAACTGGGAAATGTTTTGCTGTTATGAGATTGTTGTAGAAAATAATTAGGAAAGTGTGTGATCCTCTCTCTTTATACTTGTGATCTTTGATTTTCTCCTTCCCGATTCTGGATTACAACTATATTAACAACTAAAAACATACCAATGTTTTCTGTTAATAGATGAAAGTTTTTGTCCTACCTTTGTGGTTAAATATGCCCTCCATCTCCATGCTGCTCCTTGAATGGGCAATACACAGTGAGTTACACGGTACCAAGCCTTCGCCTGCAGGTGAACGGTCAGTGGTTCGAACTAAACACCAGTCTGGACGATCATGTTGTCGCTCCAGTACCTCCACTGTCTGCCCTCTCCGGATTGTCAGCTCATTGCTATTGCACGCAGTAAAGTCATGGATGACCACTGTCAATTCACATCCACCTGAAAGCTGCAAAAAAATAAAAAATAAATAAAAGTGTCAGATAAATGTAAAAAAATACATTTTTGCAATTTCACAGTTAAAATATTTATTCTCTTGAACTTAAAATAAAATATATATAAACAGATGTCAGAATTTACAGTACTCTGATGCACGGCATGTTTCTGTGCGCTTCACAATGCTTAAGCATTGCCATTTTAATATACACACACACACACACACACACACACACAGTTCCACCTGAAACAAAAATGCTTTATATGTATTTTTCCAGGTTATCTTTCATCAAAAATCTCATTATCCTTTTTGATCTCAGACGCATGAATCTCATCTTAAAACACTTCCCAATTTGCAGCGCTCACACTTGCAAACCTCACCTTCTGTCTCATTCCCCCCCCCAAAAAAAACCCATAAACTGGAAACTCTCAAGAGCAATACCCTCTTTTCCTTCTGTATAAGTATATTTAATGTGTGTTAATGTTATTGTCTATTTTGTATACTGTCAAGTTTAACATTCTTGTTAACTTCCCAGTGTCCCCTAACATAATAGTGGGGTCTACTAATGCTCTATAAAGAAAATGTTAATAATAAAAAAGCACAGCAAAAACATTTAATTACATTGTTTTGGCAGTATCAAAACACCAGATTAATGCAGCAAAATGTGTATAAACTAAAGGAAATAACAGCTTATTATACCTTTATTAAGCAGATAAAGTCTACACTGTAAAGTAAAATGACAAAAGTACAAAAACACAAATAAAGACGAGCTTATGAATTTATCCAATTTGCATTTTTATACATTGCCTTATATCATATTATCGTAACAGACAAACAAACAATGAATTCATGCTGACGTTTCCTGCTTTAATGTATACCTACAGTATAGTACTAGCTCTCAGCTGGTGCAAACTTACAAGCACAAGCTAATATAAATACAGGAATGTAGTCATATAAGAGGTCTTTTGGGGATTTTGGTCTTTAATACATGTCACATGTATCATAAATCACTCAACCTTAAGCACCCCCCCTCCCATTACAGCACAGAACTTTAACACAGCGACTCAAATTGGTCTCCAAGGACAGAATTTGGTCTTGCTATGAATAAAGTCTTAAAAAACAGGCCCGCTCTCTTATTAAAGTGATTTTAACAGCCAATGCCTCCACTTTCCAAAGTGTATTAACTTTCTGTCCGTTCAAAGTTCAGCTAAGCAGCTAAGCCCTCCTCAAAAAAAAACAAAAAAAAAAAGAAAAATCAACAATATATATATATATATATATATATATATATATATATATATATGTATAAAATAACAGCCCCCCTGATTTTTGGCAAGCTTCATTCCTTTTGCAGCAAACCCAATTGAAAACAGCTGTGCACTGGACAATGTCTGAGAACACCACTCAAAATCCATTTCAAATGTTGTAAACTCCACAAAGATCATATAGTACTTCCTGCATAATCTTTCAGATCAGCTAACCATGCCTTGGGAAAATATATAATTATCTCATAGAATTTATGCCCTGCAATAAACATTAAACTTGCTTTTTTACATGTCCCACTTTCAAATTGAGCCATTGTATTTCTAAAAATAGGTAAACGTTCCAGTCTAAAGTGACCAGGAGCTTATTGTTATCTTCTTATATATAGTCGGTATATAAACATCGTATTAAAACAAAAACAAGGCTCTGTCTAAAACTGGTGACACAAGTAATTCGGCATTTTGTTTTAGCATAGCTTAAAATCTTATATGCTTTTTAATACACAATATATTTCTTTTTCATGTTACTTTTATATATTTATATATTGTGATGTAAGTACACAGCAATATGTTCCCACATATGTATTGTGAATATGTCACTGGTGAAAGTAGTCAAGATTTTTTTTTTATAAAAAAGTTAAATGTTAAAAAACAAACAAACAAAAAAAACACCTTTTCCCAAGTCTCTGTTGATTTATTGATGTGAGTATGATTATTCTTCTGAACTAAACAGCTATTGGAAGCATACAATATAATTTGTATTAAATGTCACAAGGCTTGCAAACCACCATGGAGATTTGGAGAGGCTTAGGAAATTGCTACCATGATTTAGAAATTACAATAGGTAAGCAGACCGCATGTAAAATAAACTCCAGCCTTATATATTCTCAGTAATATCAAACAAATTAGACATTGTGGTGACCTATTACCATCTGCTTTAAATGTTCCATAACTTTCATTCTTAATCGCAGGATATATTTCTACTGCTCACCTTTTCAGCCACCATTGCATTGGTTTCTATAAAAGCTGAAAGAAAGGTCCATAGAGGAAACTATAACAGCAATTGTTTTACATTCTAAGATTATAGGCTCAAAACATTAGTCCTGCAGAAAATTTGTTGCCTACAAAGCTAGCTTCTGCTTTAAGGCGCGTGAGTTCTATATGCTATCACATATAGAAAGCATCTACTAGACTTGCTTGACTTCTACGCTGAATCTGGGCACTGGCAAAGACAGTTGCTTTGAATGGATTTTGAGTATCCTAAAACTACCCAATTTATAGACAACTATTTACATTTCCCAAATCATCATGATGATGATGACTTAGCGGTAGACATTATTCACTCCTAAACCTGGTTCATGAGAATCTTTGGACTGCCACTACAAAGCACTCGCATGGCAGAAAATACCTTTAGAAGTATTGCCAATTATGAAAACATTGAATTATGCTGACAAAATAACTTAAAAACAATTATCAAAGAAATTCCTCTTATTACAGATCCCACCTACGCTGGGGCTTGTCCTAGTTCTCCAAACTGGGCTAGCTTACTCGCGGAGGCAGGGCTCAGCTGCTATAGACAAGTACTGAGGCCTGGTGAAGGAGAGTGAATGAGTGAGTGTGTGTTAGTCTATGTCTGTGTGCTTGTTAGCTACGCTATGTGTGGGGGAGGGCAGCAATGGGCCACTTGGTTTTACATGCCCACCGGGTCAGAAGGTGCCAGCCCTCCCCAGAAGAAGGAAAAAAAACACGTTTATAATGGTTTGACAACAAAAAAAACGTGTCACTGTATTAACCCCTTAAGGACAATGGGCGGTTCCTAAACCCATTGAAAACAATGCATTTTGAGCCCGTACATGTACGGGCTTTGTCATTAAGGGGTTAATTATATTACATGACTGTGTGTTGAAACTGCAGTTACATCTAAAAAAGTATACACTGCTACAATTATACTAATTTAACCTTCTAAATTGTCCACAACTGAGCCAAAGTAGAATCATAACTGTTACAATTTAGTACAATTTTTTCTTAGATTTAGTTGTCTGGAATTGTTCATAGTGGACAGTTTATTAGTTGTAAAAGAATACACAAGATAATACAAGGCTAAATAATTCTGATATTCGATACCCTGACTCAAAACAGATGTGTGTATGCTTAAGGGTCATTTCAGAAAAGCTCAGTCACTTTTGTAGTCATACTATATATTTAAAGTCATAACCTATAGCAAAGCGTCCACAAACCATCCTTTGTTCCCTTCTGCTGAAGCACTTCCTCTCTGGCATTTTATATCAGGGATCAATAAACTTAGGTTTGAGATTTGATACTAGATCATAAGATGCCCACTGCTACGCTGCCCTAATCATACCGAGTGCAGTGAAAACAAACGAATGAGCCCGCACGATGCATCAGCGGCTGTGACGTCAAACTTCTCCCTGGTTATACTTGGATTGACTATACTGGAAATTACATATGTTACAATAGCATTTTACACTGCAATTGTTTTTACAAAGGATTGCTGAGATAATTGCAGTTCCTGATCACGGACATCTAAATGAGTTTTAGGAGCTGCCATTTTACTTGGCCACTCATTCGCCCTCCTTTGTAAGTACATTAATACAATCATAGGTATATGAAAAATGTGCTGCACTTGGTCACAGGAAAAATTGTCTAAAGAACGCACCTTTTTATTGAAATGAAATACCGCATTTGACAACGTGCCCCAGTTTTTCGGCTAGCACATTTTAAATCCCTGACACTACTTTGGACTGTCTACTCCAGAAATCCAGAATTCTTCCTTCGATTTCACCACCGTTTTAAATCATAACTTAATTCAGCCAATTAAAGACCATATTATTCATATAATTCAACCCACACTTAGGCATTCATGCTGTCCATGCGATACATATATTTTATCTTCCCTAACATTTACTTAACCCCTTAAGGACAATGGGCAGTCCCTAAACCCATTGAAAACAATGCATTTTGAGCCCGTACATGTACGGGCTTTGTCATTAAGGGGTTAAGAAACCATAACTGACCCCAACAATGACTAAAATCTCTAAGGAACACCAAGGGTGTGGATCCTGCGCACAAAACAGTGGCTGATACATCGAGAAACAACTGGAGAGAATTACTAAAGATCAAGAAGTAATCTGCCAGGTATTGGCACACAGCTAAACAACGATGATTAGTCATGATTTCCATGAGCCGCCCCATATCCTCAATGGAAATGATCAGTACTGTACATTAACGCATGATTAACCGGTTATAAAAAATAAAAAGAATAAAAGGAAGCTGTGGTCCATTGACACCCATGAACATATCAGTTCAAATGTTTAAAAAATATTTCTGATTTGAAAAATATTGTGGCATCACTATTAGTGGTGTGATGCTAATAAAACCACTGTGAAGTGTATATCTGAATGGTTCTACTAGATGTAAACACTCGCTAAATTAATTACGGTGTCCGGTCAACACACACAAGGCCAGGATTTTAGGGAGGACATAGCCAAATCAGGCAGGGAATTAGGGAACCTGGGTGGAAAGTGGTGAGGAAGGGCCTTTTTTGCCTTGTGTGCCCATTGTACAGTGCTCTGGTATATGACGGAGCTGTAGAAATCAAATTATTTGCAGTAGCGTTCACCAAGGTGAAGTTAAAAAATTCCAAGGCCAACTAAAATTATAATGAGCCAGTTTGCCTGTGTAACTCTTCATGGTTAATCCTTCATTATACAGTGAAGTAGACTAAACCAACAACTTTGTGTCTAGGCACCCATGGGTTTTACACCACAATATTCTGCAAACAAGAACTGAGGCTTAAAAATACTTCCAGATTTTTTTCCTTTTACTTTGCCTTTAACCTTTCCAGTGGACCATCTAACACTTTCGACAATGTTCCTGAACAAAGCAATGGAAGAGACTAATGCCTGACATTGTGACTACACTGCAATCATTCGCCCTCCCTAACAATCAGCATATAATGGCCTGAATCCAACTAAGTCAGCTAAACTATGAGTGTCTATAAATCCTGAATAGCACCATACCATTATAGTCCATGTGGTTATAATCATTTACGCCCCTTAAGCTAGTCAGATATTTGCAAAGGTTTGTAGAGAGCAAATGGAGCATTGCAAACACAGATCATTCTCTTTTTTTTTTTTATCCCCATGGAAAAAAAAACACAAGGCAGCTCCGGATGCAAAAATTAGAGCTCATCTTTGTCACTGAGTGAACCAAATACCCATGCCAATTTTTTTTTAAATATATTTTGGAAACGGAAGACAGGCAGATGTGTGTAACGCATGAAAGTTCTTCATATTTCAGAGCCTAACAAGCCCTCTCCGCCAGAGGGAACAGCTGTTACATACAGTCTCCAACTGAAAGGTGATCCTCAAAAAAGCTTTATGGCCTGAGGTCAGCCAATGTTGAGAACAAAAAAAGAATCAAACCTAGTAGAGGAATCTATCAGCGCATGCAAGCTTGTCTAAGAGAAAAGTATTAGACCACTTAACATCATGTAACAAGTAAATGAAGTTATGTAATATCTACATCACGATAGCAGTAAGGTGGGGGGGAGAAATTACTAAAATAGTTTAAGTCTTATGAGCACACCAGATACAGTATTCTCTATCAACGCTGTGGACTAACAGCAACAAAATGGCTTATATACAATCTTGTTTTTACTATGAAACTATTTCAAATAGTAATTAATGCCATAAGCGGTATTACTGAGTATTACTACAATCCAGTAAGAATACATAATATTTGGGTTACATTGTTGTACAGTGAGAAGAAATATGTAAATAAACTGCTGACGGGACAAGAAAAACAAAACAAGCTATAATCCATTTTATCCTCCGCTTAAAAAGAAAACAAATGTAAAATTGGGAACCAACTCAAAATTTGTGCTTGGTTATTTGGCTCCACTAAAACACAACAATCTGCCTGAGAAAGCAGCCTTCTCTTTGCTTTATGTTCTTTACATAAATAGTTTTTATGTAAATAACACATTCTTTTAACGTCTAAATACTGTTAAACACTTGAGACACTACCCTCAAAATCACAATGCAATTGCAAATAGCTGTTTGCAATGGAGAGCAGTCTGAAACGGTTACATATCTGACTGTACCTTATCACTGTCCAAGGTGTTCTGGGAGGTTCTGGATGCAATAGATATTGTATCTGGTTGGCTGCTGCCATCTCCTTGACTGTCCAGGTCCTCTCCATCTCTGCAAAGAAAACGTCGCAAAGCATGTCACAAACTAGATGATTTGTGATGCACATACAGGTGATATAGTAGCTAAACGAGTCTCACATTGGGACAGTAATGAATGCAGATCAAGTATCACAGAAGATGCATTGCTTACCTTCTACTGGCTTTCTGTTTTGTGGTTGCAGCTGTTTTGGGGATGTGTATTGGTTCCTTCAATGCCCCTCTAAGGTGAATAGTCCTGTCTTGGATCACCTCTCTTATATGTTTGATCCAGTCTTGTTTATTTTCAATACTGGAACCCTATTTGGGGATTGAAATGTGATTATTAACTTAAGTACATCTTTCTAAGCCTTTTGTGTACAGTCTCATGGATGTATACAGATGCTAGATTCATTTGACTTCCACTATAACAATATAAAGATGACACCTGACATACCTACAACTTCTAAATAAAAAAAAAAAATGTTATGAATGAGTAAAGTAAAAATTCCAAAATCATACTAAATAATAATTAGAAAAATCATATGTGCAATTATTGATAGGTACTTTGGCAATAGTTTTTCTTGGTCAAATAGAGAATATAAAATTATCACCTTCAGGACTATCTTATTGTCTGATGACGGCGTTCTACCAAGCCAGAGTGCAAATTTACAGGGGTCTCCTTCCACGTGTTCTGTGACTCCGAGCTCGGAGGTCTGTTTGGATGGAAATACAATTAACAAAGCAGGGAAATAGCTTACATTTGATATTTAATATAAATATTGAATTGAATTCTATATTTTGTATATACTACATACATAGAACAGCAGCATACATACTTGTGTGTTGTAAATCTATAAATAAAAAGTTATGGATGCAAAGGAAGTTATGTTGCAGCTCTGTTGGAGACTGCTGGTACTTTTACAATCTAAATATAATCAAGGGACGTTCACAAATTTGATGACACAGAATGGAAAGTAGCCTGTACTTACAAATAATTTTGACTTGTAAATATATTTGCTTCTCCCACTGGAATCTTTGACTTCTTTGCTGAAGACAAGAGACATTTCAAACAAGAAAAGATGTCTTTCCCGGCCTTTTCGAATCAAGGTTTTAGGGTCCCAAACTTGAAAAGACTCTTGTAGGATCAGTTCTCCCTGAGCTTCTATGTTTTCATCAAAACCTGAAATAAAATATACACATTTTCGTAATTCCGTAAAAACATACGAATACATTTTAACGACATGATTGTTAACCTATAACTTTAAATGTATTCCTATAAATGTTACCTTCCAGCATGCTGAGATGCATGGCATCATTGGCTCTTTTGGGTACACTAAGCATCACCTCCAATCCATCTTTAATCTCTCCTTTGCCCTCTTCACAGCAAGTTAGCAACTCCTAAAAAAAACGATCTTGTTATCACAAATCCATGTTTACCACTGACAAATAAGGGGAATAATGCTGCGACAAACGTTAAAACAATAGGCATTGCACAATGACAAAGCCTACAAGACACGGATGTATCTAGGTCAAAGTGCTCACCTCTGTTTCAGTACCTTTCAGCAAGAAAAAATGTAGTCTATTAAATAGGTAGGGTGAAAAACGGTAAACCGTACAGAAGCGGGAAACAATGAATTCAATATACCGCTACAAAGGAAGCTCAAGCTGCATTTGTCATTTGGGTCCCACTGAAGCCCCCTTTCATATATCCTAAATCTCTCTTTTTTTTTTTTTTTTTTTTTTTTTTTTTAAGTACAGCACAATGTGTATGTTAATGCACAAAAATGCATGTGTTTTTTTTTTTGCATGAATATATTCTTCTCTTAGATTACCAAGATTAGGTAAAGCCCTATTAAAGCTCTACCCACCAGCAACATCCTCTAAAACATTTCAAACTATTTTGTGATGCAATCATTTTTCCCAGAAAACATGACCTTAATGCTTAGTGACTTCGGCCAGAGATGAAGTTCTACGCCACTGGGTAAAACAGGTAGCTTCATTATCAACTAGAAACATGTATACAAGAAACTTGGGAGTTTCTTCATCAAAGTCCTCAAACTAGAACAAAATCCTGGCACAAGGTTAACGTTTGCCATACCTCAGCAAGACAAACGTTCAATCTTTCAAGGTCAGCTGACATCAATAATAGTGCTAATTCTGCATAACACAGTGCTTCACATACTTTGATGTGGTTGTCAGTGTTGTTGCAGTGCTGGTTGCGTTGCTGGCCTGAATATTACATGTAATGATTTCAAAAGAGGGATCATCAAGGTATTTCATGCTTTGTTTTTGTTTCCCCACCTTCTAATTATCTGCTTTGGTTTACTTATTCACATCTAGTGGCAATAGGAATACTACAAACAGGTGTGACAAGTGGTTGTCCATCACACTATGGAACTAAATGACTGCTTGGCAACTCTTTCCTCAACAGGAATGTTTTGATGTGCCTACTTTATATGAACTGGTGTAAAAGTCTAATACTAGCCAAAAACACAGATTACCTTTAAAAGAAGCTGGTACTTTGTTATCCTCTGTACAGGCTTGATAAGGTAAGAAGAGATCGAGTTGGCCAGTTCATGGCGCTGTTGAATTTCCTACAGAGGTTAGAGAAAGGTTGAGCAGCTCATATTATGCTTAGAGCAAGATCAAGATCATAGAGTCGCAATATTTTGCATAACACTGTATTCACAAACAGACTCAATTATTTAGATAGATATCACTGTAAAAGGGTTTGAAAAATGCATTTTATGTCTTGAACCAATAACCAAAATTATAGCCCTCAATTTTCAGGCGGGGGCACAGAGAAAAATTTGAAATCAAGAGATGCTTGGCCAAATAATAAAACAGCTTAGCTGCAGAAAGGTCTTGGCAAAAGTCATATGTTGTTATTAGAGTTTGGTGCACAGAGATTTCAATATATGGGGGGGGCTTGATTCAGATCAATAAAGCGATATAGAATAAAGTACAAATACAAAACAAAAAAGTTTACCACGGGACAACACCAAATGGTTTAAGCTGCAATGCACAGCAGCAGAAATCCTACGACAGTTTTTTTATTTGTTTATAGGAAAGAATCATGTCTGATGTGGTGTCCTATCCCAGGAAGGCAATACATTTCTACCTAGGGCCAGGAACTTATCACAATGTTGGGTACCAGGAATTATACATTTTACTTCAACTAAACTTGCATGTACTTTAGCGCATACATGTAGTCACAATAGAAAACATCCATTCAGCCTACTATCCTTCCCAAACCAGATCCTGTATCTGTGGATGAAATCACTATAAATCACTGGACTTCTATCCCTGTTTAAGTATATTATTTATGAATCCAAAAGCCCACATGGGTGTTATTAAAAGATTTTTTTTAAGTAAAGAAACACCTACATCAAAATATGGTCCTGCTTGTTCCAAGATCACTTGCGTTGAATCCGGTTTGTTTTTGCAGTAAGAAACATACATTTGGAATTTATCAGCCTGAAAGAAATAAACCAGGGTAATGTATATAAAAGTTTAAATCTATTAATTCAACCAAGCACAGGGCAGATTGTGGACGCCTAGTAAACATACATATATTGGGCCATAGCAAGCAAAGTATAAAAAGAAGAGAAATGAAGAAGAGAAATGAAAGCAAAACCTATAGTACAAATGGACAAAGTAATACAAAAAACAATACCATAGTAATGTATGGATCTCTGCAAGTTCCTGCTGCAAGAAATCAGCCCTTCATAATTCATAGTTTACATTTGTAAAATCATTTAAAACCCTTACTCAAAAGCATAAATCCAAAGTGGTACATATCAACTGTAAAAGCTATATACCGTATTGGCTCGGATATAGGCCGCCCCCGTATATAGGCCGCACCCTAAAAGTTTGGTGCTTTTTTAAAGAAAAAGTTTTTTTTCTTTAAAAAAGCACCAAAAAAAACATGCTGCCACTCTGTCCCCCCCCCCGAGATATGCTGCCACTGTCCTCCCTCCCCGAGATACGCTGCCGCTGTCCTCCCTCCCCGCGATACGCTGCCGCTGTCCTCCCTCCCCGCGATACGCTGCCGCTGTCCTCCCTCCCCGCGATCCGCTGCCGCTGTCCTCCCTCCCCGAGATCCGCTGCCGCTGTCCTCCCTCCCCGAGATCCGCTGCCGCTGTCCTCCCTCCCCGCGATACGCTGCCGCTGTCCTCCCTCCCCGCGATACGCTGCCGCTGTCCTCCTCTGCCCCCCCCTCCTCGACTTACCGGAGCAGACTCCCGGGTGTCTTGCGGGGCCGGCGAGGGACATCTACGCAATACGCGTATGCAACTTCCGGTACCGGAAGTTGCATGCGCGTATTGCGTAAATGTCTCCCGCCGGCCCCGCAAGACACCCGGGAGTCTGCTCCGGTAAGTCGGGGGTGGGCAGAGGTAAAACGCTTAGATAACCTCCCGTGCCGGCACCCCCCCCCCCGTGGGAAGTGCTGGCAGGGGAGGCTGTCTGAGCGTATCGGGGAGAAGGATGCAGGTCCCCTGCACCGCTGCGGGGGATCTGTATCTTAACCCCGCTGCCTGCCCGGCGCCCGGGACTGCATGTCCCGGGCGTTGGGCGCTAGAGCCCGAATATAGGCCGCACCCCCACTTTAAAAACTTAAAGTGGGGGAAAAAAGTGCGGCCTATATTCGAGCCAATACGGTATTTTAAAACATATTACAAGCCCTGCTTAACTTATTTGTACATTCGTGTGCCAATGCTTATACTGTATAACATTACATCTTTCTGTTTTGACCCAATAAAAAGTATAGAGTTCAACACAAGGACCCCTTACATACAGACGACAGGACACACACATATTCCTGGCTCATCATTTAGGTCACCAGGTACAGGGTATGCCGGTCAGCCATGTATTCTGCAGAGCAAGGTCCACCCCTGTGGTACGCCACTTGATGTTTTATTGTGAAACAATTAGACTAAGTAAATATCTCATTTGGAATTGCATTCCTATACAATTACCCATGTAACAAAGCAGTGTCCAACATCTTCAGGCAGTTGCTCATATTTCTCCAATTCCTTTAAGAATATACTGTGGGGGAAAAGTAAGTATTACAATTAACATTGTAAGAACAATTCCGAACTACATTTAGAAACTACATTTCTAAGAAAAACACAATTTCTCCCCCTACAATTAGTAGTATATAAAAGTGAAGCAGGACCTTAGCTTAAGACCAAAATAAGATCTAGGCTATCATGCAATTATTCTACCAACGTAAAAACGTGAACAGATGAACGTCGAAGAAAAACTATTTCTATTGGCAGGTTTTCATCAACCCAATCTTACTGGTACAATAAACAGGAATACATGATTCATTGCTAATTATCACCTACAAAATTACATCATTGCACATCAAAGTACGATGTTTGGCAGGCTTCACAAGCATAAGTGTTTCTAGTTTTCAAATTATTATAGAAACACAGAATCTGACGTTTGGTAAGAACCGTAAGAACCACAGTCAAACAATCGCGACTGGTATGATTATACATTTTATAACCTCCTATCTGACCAGTCAGTGGGATTTTAATACCCAAAGGAAAGTCTGAATGAAAAGCCTGGATTTTTTTAAATAAAATGAACTGAACACACAAGTGATTGATGATTTTCCATACTGGGTCCAATTTGAATTTTATATCAGATGTAACAGTTCCACTCTGACATCCTTTGTTATTACTATTCGATTTATCAATTTCATTTCCTGCCAAAGCTACATAAACCTGTACAAATAGAGACCACTTACTTGTTATGGAATTCATATATTTCCTGCATGTTTCCAAAGATAATGTGCTCTTTGTTTACAATGCCAGGTGGGATCTCTTCCACTCCACTTGTCATTTCCCAAAGATATGTCTATAACACAGCAAGGGAAGTAAAATCAGGGTAGTCATAAGACATAAAAATGTTACCAGCAATGGTATTACTGCAAATAGTTCCAGCAATCAACTATATTAGCATAAGAGATGAGTACCAGCGCATCAGATATAAAAGAAACAAATGTATTGTATTCAAGGTCACAACAAGGACACCATGAGATTTATTTTAGTGCAGGGTTTAATCAATGTAATATATCGTAATAATTTAACTTCAGAAGTTTTATCAGGAATCTTAACTTCTTGAGACTGACTTACATCCAAACACTCCCGAAGATCTCGAACATACGCTTTTTCGGTTTGAATAAGTTCCGCCATAATGAACCTGACAGAGAAACGGTAAGGTAAATGAACAAAATTTGAGATACTATAACAGCTTTCTTAAAACGATCTGATAATTAAGTCTAGATGCACAGTAATCAATGTTTAAATAAGAGGCCACTAGAGGTACCAGCAAAACACCAATAATCATGCACCAAGAAAGGACTGCAAATGCATTTTTGGCATGGGTCAATACAATCATAGTTTATAAAGTTTTACTAATGCTCGTAGCCTTTAAACTAGTGCTCTAAAAATGGGGAACATATGAAGGGCCATAAAACGATAAACTTTCTTAAACCATTTAATTTTCTTTTTAATTAGAATTTAACATAAAGGAAGGGTCATTTTCTGTTGCATACAGGTCTCGATATTATATGGTTGTGTGTTTTTTTGAAAAGCGCAAGGGTTTATAACTGAACTCTAGAGCAACTCTAACATTTAAAGTGTAGAACGTTATTAATAAGCTGAAAAGGAAATGTGATGCTGCACATGAATTAAAAATGTCAGCAAAAACAAATCTGTATAACAACTGATGGAAAACGGGCATGGCATTTTCAATTACTGAGCAATCCCATGCTCTAACTTGTGTTCTGCTACTCCTAAGACTTTCAGTTCAATGAAAATCAAACTTGTTCCTGGTCATGCAACGGTTAAAAAATAATAAATGTGAGGAATGTGAAAGATGAAAGGTTCTAGTAATAAGGAACAAAATATTTTGAAACACACAAGTTTGAATATGTTCAAAACCTATTAAAAGTCATATGTATGCATGTATGTATAACTTCTCTGGAGCAAACCCCGGTTTGAAGTCACTAAGCTATGTGGTCCACATAGTGGTGCCTTGGTACAATGTTTTTTTGGGGGGGCCCTACCAAGTTAGAACACAAATGCTTTGCAATAACAGTGTAAAAGAAAGATACACTGCAAAATTATTATTTGGTAACTGTCATATGAAAAAACTTTGCTGTATCGGTTATTGGTCACATATAAAATGTGCTCTTGGCACAAGAAAGACCCCCAGTCTGGGTTGTCTGGATGAAGAGTGCACAGTCACCTACCCCCTTTATCCACATCTAATTTGTGCACACTACAGCTCATATCCCAGTCCCTATACCTTACATGTTTCTACAAACAAAGTACTAAAATCCAAAACACCTAATAAACGCCCCCCCCCCCCATCCAACCAGCCAAAGAAAAAAGGTTTGGTACTCTTTTCGGCGAGCAGATTTCCTTTTTTCTTCATTGAGCTCATGGGTAGCATCACGCAGCTTTACTTCAGAACCAGGGGCACTGGCTGGAATGATGTCCAACTGAAGGCTTTTACTCTGTACAACAAAGGAAGAGGTCAATTTATACTCTCCACAAAAAAAGCAGCATAAGCAATACCCTGACTAGAATATCACAAATAAATGAAAGTGTATATGTTGTATATAGTGTAACAATGAACACAAGACTATGTATCTCAGTGATAGGGCATTCTGAAATATACAGTAATTTTATGTATGTGCACGATGCACAAAACCCAAAAAACCTGCAGTCTTTGAAGATCGTCAAAAAGAGAATTTGAGGGAATAATTCATATTGTAAGCAGTTACTGGATTGCTTTGGAACAAAGACATTTAATACTTGAGATGGGCAATACAGTTTTAAACAATAATAAAACTCAAGCTAGGAAAGCTCTTGCTCAAATATCCATGCATATTTTGTGGATATATACAGTCCTGCGATATCCTACTTACCGACTTGTTGGAATCGGAAGAAATCCCCAACGCTTTCTCTAAGCACGTCCGATACTTTTCCATGCGCACAGAGAAGTCCCTGTACCTCTTGTCCACGGCCGCAACACATTTCTTAATTTCTGCTGCATGAGCATGCCCCTTTTCACAAAACCCGTCAGCCAGCTGTATCAACAGCTTTACCCTCTCTTTGGTTTGCTGCGAGGGACACAAAAACATAAAGATATTAGGAAATCTGATGCATGCCAAAGCCTTTATCTCAGGAAGAAATATCTAGCATCAACAAACGTGCCCAGTTTACACATTTGTAAAATCACATAGATGAAGAAGCGGATACATTTCCTTTCATCACCTTTGTTTAAAGTATATATTTATTTTTATGACCATATTAAAAATAGAGTACAACAAAGCTATCACTTTAATGTTTTATAGGCTCATCGTGATGGCTTAAGTTCTTTTTGGCAAAGTATGCAGAGCAGGAATGATGTGCTTTCCATGCACACGGGGAAAAGAATCTAACACAAACAAGTATTCATTTTTGTTTGGTCACGTACGAGCCTGATTTCCTAGCAAATGAAAACTATCGTTGGTGCTCGATGGGCTCACATTTTAAATTTGAGCAAACAAGATCTGCTGATTATTCCAAACAGTTTAAGCCTCTGAACAGAATCCTTGGAAATGGCCATGGTTAACAAAAATCCTTTATTTTAAGTTTGCAATCAGTCTGCCTAACAACCTCAGAACCTCGTTACCACACTTGCTTTAACAGCGTATGGATTAACACCTTCGTATCCATCTATGCAACAAACTCATACCACGAAGCCTTTTAGAACAATACCGTAATTGTTACAATACTTAACTATCCCACACACGCTTCTGCTTATTTTTTTAAATGTATTTCTTATAAAACCCTTCAACAACCTGCGATCAGTACCTGTATCTGGTGTAAAAACACACACATTATGCCAAATGCTTTCTCAGTATTTTACCATTTAAAAAAAAAGTATGCCCACCAAATAAATAAATGTATGCATGCAGTATAAAAAAAAACAACTGAAAAATGTAACATTCTTACCTATCTCTTTCCAAATGTGTGTCTTTTAATGTTAATGTAAGCGGAAATACCGTAAAACCCAGTAAATAATCTTGTATTTAAAAAAAGACCCTCCCACGAAAACCAATGTAATATTCCTGATTATTATTACACAACAGACACCTTAGTCTACAACTCCACTACAAGGACTTACCACTATTCCAATGGACAAAAAGAAAAGTACAATTTACTTGCACCAAAGATAAAGTGAAAGAAATAACCATTAGTACAATTAAACACGCATCAAACTGCGCTGGACAGAGCTACCAAGAAGACTTTTTGTTTGATGAGATATCACGGCCAAGTCCTGTGGTGTAAATAGAGAAGCCGAGCTCTTGAACATTGCTCATTATTCTAGGCACACCAACACAAACCTCTCAATCACCTATTCAAAATAATGTGGTATATTTTAATGTTAATGGTAAGGGTGACCGAGGAAAATCTGTAACCTGGTAGATTAGAAACTCCATCTTCTTCCTCCACCATGAAATAGGATGTCATGAGTAGGCTGGGAAGGCATTAAAGGACTGGACTATGATCGGTTAGATTGTATCAAGGTTTTCTTTAAAAAGCAGCACAATAATCTGAGTTGTGTGGGTTTTTGAAGCTTTCATTACAAACAAAAGAATTAGACCCAGACTCAATTTATTGTCCAGGTAATCCAACACCCAGGGATCAGCACACAGGCCTCTTGCTCCACGTCTCTCTGGTGCCCCCTACTGCATGCACTTCCTTGCTAACACGGGGAAGGACCTCCGTACCCCACTAGACAGATGGTGTTAGTGCTTCAATAACTGTTCAGTGCTCCAGGAATGGACTATACAACTCAGGAAATATGAACCGCAGCAAACAAGAGAGGGCTCTCTATGTCTTGTTATTTTACAAAGCAAAGTATTAGCAGCAACTGCACATTATGTACCTACGTTGTGGCCGTAGCTAAATTCCTGGCAGCTTTTCAATAAAATAGATTATTAGATCAATAAATTCCCCAAGGGACAGGACTGAAAACTTCCAGGAATTGCACTTTTGACTTACTGCTTGAAAAAACATACATAGCTGCACTATGGTTGTCTTTAGAGCAAAATATTACCACAAAGCCAGGGGATCATTTGGTAGCCTCTGGCATAATGCACAGAGATGCACGAGTTTGTTTTATATTTCTGTTAAGAAGTGAAACCAAATGTTCTGTGTCACATCATTAACTTTTACCCTACAATGGTTAAAATTCCCCAACTCTTTGACTTCAGGGGATTTACTGTCATCTCTGTCGATGACCGTCATGACAAAAACAAATATATTTACACACAAGAGTAATGAAAATGAATTTAATTTGCTCTGTTTTTAAATAAACTCTGGGAAAAAAGGGACAAGGACAATTAAAGAGAACCGTTCATAAAAATTGTATGGTGTTAACTGCATGTACTACAAAAATATTTGGCAAATAAATATATATGTTTTACCTTTGCAGTGATCTGAAATTCTTCATGTTCCTTTAACAACTCTTGAGTGTGTTGGATGGTGGAGCCAGTGGAGGTATGTGTGGATAGGTAAAACTCTCCATTATCTTGAATCCATTCGAGAGCCTTAATTAAAATGAATACATACACGTTATAAAAACTCACATTTGTTTTGTTCTGCAGGTGGCATATTAATACTATCACAGTAACATATATAGGAAAGTAATATGAAGTATTATCAGACTCAATGTCTAAAACTATGTGAGGACCTTTAAAATTATGTTCCCCATGCCACCGATCAAATCATACACAAGATCATTTTAATTAATTTAGTTTTTGGAATAAGATCCTTCATGAAGAGGTATTTTTAAGTTACTTAAAAGTGTTACTTGATATTTAGTCTGTCGATGCATTTGAACTATAGGATTGCTTTCCGCACATTACCAACCTCTAATACAATGGTTTCAAACTCCAAGACTAGAGGGATGCAAAAGAGTCTGTGTCGGATATCACAAATAAAAAGATTGAACAGTTAAAATGGCCAGAACTTTGTTCAAACTTATTTTTTTGGATTCTGCACTCCATGACAAAATCAGCTATACATCAAAATGAAGCAAAATGTAGAATCCCATCACAAATTTAAGCAATAAAAAAACTACTCATGGGTAGAATAAATGAAGATAGTTTTCCAAAGATACTTCAGCAGGCTACACAATTACACTGCACATTCTGACCTGTTTAGCACTCCTTTCGAAGACAACATACTGCTGGCAGTGGTCAAGTCTCCTCTTCCTCAAGGTCCAATAATGAAGTACTCTGTTCTCCCTCTGAAACAGCTCATTTAATATATCTGAAAAGGCATGAAAAATAATTGCTTTAGAATCAACAAAACCTAAACTTAAGACATTTAACAGCTCATACCTTAGCTGAATGCACACAGTGGTCATTTAACTAGTAACGATTGCATGCTTCATTATAATGTGTTTAATATAGACATCACCCAAAGATAATATTATGATAGAGCACTGGCTTTTAAATACATTTTGTATCAAATAAGGGGATAAAAGTCACTTGCTTTTCACTTGCTGCTCAGGAGCCTTTACATGAGTAACCATTCCAGGCATGTTCACGCTGTTCCTGTGCAGGTATTTCAGGAATACATCGGCATTTCTTCGGGCCAACGTGCAGGCCTAGAAAGATCAAAAGCATCTTTTTAAATACAATTTCTTTGACACACAGTTTATCTATTGAAAAGTTGTTAAGAAGCTTTTCCAAAAAAGGGACTTCTGCATTAACTTGACACCATTTTTCTTTTTTTTTTATTATTATTACTGAAGCCCTGAGGTCAGTGCCTCCAGTGGCTGTGTAGAAAAAAAAACCTAGAAAAGAGACTAGTGCCACGCGTGCCATAAGGCAACAGGGGACACCAGGTCCCTTTTCTTCGGAGGATGCACTCCACAAACGATATGCCATAAGGCCTGCAGGGGGGCCAGATCTTCTTGGTCCCTTCCCGCTCAGAAGAGCTACCTTACTCCCCTCCTCTCCAGAAAAAAAATGGGTCTTTTTAGGGGACCCGGCTCCACCTTTGCTCTTCAGTGCCATCATTAAAAAAATCTGTGTCCGTGTACTGTGTCATTCCTTGTTTATTGAAAATAAAATATTCACAAAAAAACACACATGTGCAAAAATCAGTGCAATAATGGGGAAAAAAACATATACAGAGTGCTCCCCAAGGAAGAACCCAGCCCTTAGGCGGGTGTGAAAAAAATGCATCCAGTATACACCGCACACCTAGCCTAAAAGACTAGGGCTAAGGTATACAAAAATAAAAGGTGCATGGAAGGGCCCGAAGTACAAACAGTGCTTACCGGCATGTAAAAGATAAAAAGCGAAGTGTGCTTAACCTCACACAACACAAGACATGCGCAGTGCCCAAGTCTTGGACAAATTGCAGCCTGGGGGCTTCATGCTCTCCCAGCCTTAAGGACAGAGGACCAAGCTTTCCCTCTCTCACAGGTACTCACTATTCCTCTACGTAAATGAGAACCTAGTGCTTCCAGAACTCTTCTCAAGGTAACTTAGGTTAATGCATTAAATTAGTGGGTCAGATGTATTATAATGAGTAGAAATATTATTTATTATTTCACTGCATTAACCAAGCAGTAAAAAAGGTCTCTTTTGTGTTTATTGAAGGCTCACCAGGGTTAGCCTGGGGGTGTTGAGGTGTTTTATATCACTTACAATTCACTTTTCTAAGAAAAAAAAACCAAACCTAAAACAAATGAAACTCCTGGGAATTATGCATCTAGTCGAGGGTTTTGTTTGAGAAAACTTCAAATCCCTATAAATACTGCTAGAACACTGGTTTGGCAGCTGAAAATACATTTATTGGCCTGTTTTACCACACAGCTCATACCTTTAGAAAAGCTTCCTTTTGTTCCAGGTGCTTGCTGATCATGGGTGTGACATGGTCAGTTTCTGAGTTGGGACCAAGTTTGTCTGCTCCACCACACCAATCTTCTTCCCTCTTGTATTCCTGTTCCAAGCTCTCTAAGACACTGCATACCTTTGCAAAAGTTTTTAAAAAAAAATCCAAGTGTTACCTCTAAATAATGATCTGATTGAACTGAATTCATAATGCAATTACTTTAGTACAGGACATATTTAGATTTTTCAAATACCTAGAAATTTTAGAAACTGCCTCGCCACACATCACTTATTATTTGAATTGCTTTATTTACATATATCCATAACTATAACCATTGTATCTTTTCTACAAGATGATAAAACATCAACTAAGTGCTTACAGCAATAGACTCAACATTTAGTTTTCCCTTTGTGACACATGCAATGTATTGCACAATTACTACATTTATTTAAAAAATTGCAAATAACCATTTATTAAGGGTCTATAGCCTTATTGTTACCCAATGGATCCAAAGTACAGACTTATGCGTAATTATTGTGTTGCAGATTTTAGTGAATCATGGCGAACATACTGATTGGCAATGAAAAGCAACAAATTAAAACCAATGTATATAGGGAAGCAAGAGAGAATGTGTAGACATGCCGAGTACTGACAAATAAGCTTGTGCAAAGTAAAGTATCGACTTTCCTATAACCACTGCATTTTTCCCTAAACAGCTAGAAAATGGTTATTTTCAACCTCATACTACCAATGTTTCCCCAAGCTGCCAGAAGCCATCTGTGCCAATGGCACCACGGCCTGTTAAACATATTAAATCAGTAATAAGCTCCAGAACCATATTTAGAAGAGAAGCATTCTGTGCACATTTAAAAATATTATATATATGAATATAGTTAAACAGCCCCCATTGTGTAAACCCATATTAGCATTTGAATAAGCTCCTTTAATTTACTTTAAGTTTGCAGAGAAAGCTTTTCTTATTTGTAGCTAATTGGGATCTGCAGTAGGACCATATGGGTCGGGACAAATATATTCCATCCTTACTAAGAGTCTGACCCTGACTTTTGTTTAAATTCATTGTAAAACTTAAATTTACTGCAAAACAAAAAAGGTATCCATGCTACTGGAAACAACAGAGCTGTAGACCACAGGTTCTTCACCAGACATTTGCAACTATCGCAGTATAATGCCAGTAGAGTTGGCTCAAAGACATAAGGTAAATTTGCCCCTAGGGCACAACACTGGTCATCAACTGATTATATTCAACGGTGTATATTACTTTCAAGGAAAGCAGGTGTCTTGCTGTTAATTTAGCTTTAAAAAGCTGCCAAAAAACATTAATAGGCTCTTCCATTTGAAAACAATGCAACAACATACTGCTTTACTCAGTTACCCAAGTCTGTCTTATTACAGAGATAACGTGAGATGATAGCAAAGAATGTTGGCAGCGATCTACGCGATAGATAAAAGAAATAAACAAATGGAGACAAGCCATTCACTAATGCTAAACTGCAAAGCGTACCCCATTGTTATAAACACAACTCCAAAACAATCAAGTGAGAAGGCCTGCATTCTGTGTTGGCTTAAGATGCCTGTAAATTATTAAAACATTATGTTGAGTACCTTTCAAACATTTCCCGTAACAAACACACAAATTTTCTATGCACCGCATTCAAGTACCTGCTCTGAAGTTTTATAAAAGGCTACAGACGCATTTACAAGCTTTAGACGGTCTTCCATTTTTAGCATCAACTGTTGCCAGTGAGAGGCTACTTTTTCTGCACAGTCACGGATCATATCCATATCATAATGGTTGGCCTGTAGCATGGCTTCAGCCTTCTGCTGGACTTGGAGGGCACTTTGATGAGTTTTCTGTGAAACGGAAAGCATTGTAACAAAGATGAGTAACGGAATACAAATGTACGCTCTGTTTAGTAATCTATTTCGGTAAACACTATGTAATATTTAACAAAGAAAAACTATTTTCTGCAGTAGTTCAGAACTTTGTCAAGATTTTCTCTCCTTCCAAGGCTTGACCTTGATTTTAACTTGAATTTCAAAATTCCACAGGAGAACAAATGTGTTCAATTCACAAGTGTTAAATTCAAAAGAGACAGTTCAGTTTTCTTATGCACTTTAATGCAAATGATACCGGTTCCTCAGAATCCCCCCCATATGCATTTGTCCAAGTTGCTCTGTCTTGGGCCGAAAACACATCTCCCTACCCATGATTTCCATACGGCCAGTGAGCTCCAGCACTGGTCCTGTTAATGCAGAGTGCGGGGAGGGGGGGGTTGTTCAGTAGCGCTTTGAGGCCACTGTAGTCAATCACTACAGGAGAAGACCACGAGGAGCAGGGCAGGTGCCGTTGGAAGGCATACAAAGGTACTCACAGAATACTTTAACACGCATTCTTCTTTACAGGGGATGCATTCAAAGGACACAAAGATCTTAAAGCCCTTTACTCCAGCAATATCCTTTAGTATAAGATTACTTATCTGCTCTAAAACCTTGTGTAAAATCCTATTTAAGAACACATAAGCATATGTATTTTACCAGATTTTTTGCATTTTTTGGTGTGTGCTTCTGTTTTACCTTTAGGAACTCATATGTGCAGAAATCAACACAGCATTAGAGAACTATAACATTTGTCATATTTAAATCCTTAAAATCGACTATATCTCACGTTTTACATTTTTTTTACTTTTAGGTTAAAAACAAAGATAGTGTTACTTGTGAAAGCTGGTATTTTTGATAACACAGCAGGATTAGCATATTAACCAAGGCTCCTTCCCTACCCCATACTATGAAAAGGACAACAATTTAACATGGCCGCTCTCTTTAGCTATACATATTGTGTATATATTATATATGAATGAACATTGGAGTTCAAAGTACGACTGTGGTACTTACCTCTATAGCGTGCTGGAACTGCTCATGTTCCCGCTGAAGCTGTTCTGCCTCTTGAAGAGAACTAGCTGTGATAAGCCCAGCGTTGAGCATAGACTCCCCATTGCGGATCCATCCCAGAACCTTGAAATAGATAGACAGTAATGATTAAAGCTGATGGAAAGTCTACACCACAAATCACACAAGGAAAGGGAGGCAGATAGATTGTGCACATCAAATGAATTAAATGAAAGGAGGTTCTCAGCTTGCTTCACTGTAACTAGAATATAGCTGCAAGCACAAATAATTATCAAGTTTCAAGTTCACGTCCCTGCTTCAAGCATACAGCCAAACACATAGTGAAGAGTACCCACTTTATGCTAACATGTACCATATAGCAGACAGTCACTACAGATAACAATTGCTATAAGAAACGTGCTGCTAAAAATACACAGACTAAATAACGTTCATATTGCTTTGCTCTAAAGAAAAATCAGCTCTACTTTTTCGACAACACTAACCATATATCGTATCATAGAACACAACTTAATCTACAGATTACACGAAAAATACAAATGTTTTAGTCAGCTAGCACACATCAATTACATACAAGTAGCAGACAGTGTTGCAACCATGTAATACAAAAACAGCTTCAAAAACTTGCATTTGCTAGGCAGGGAAATAACTGATTTATATACATGTATTATAGCTGATCACCTGTTTCACTTCTGCCTGCAGGTGGCGCAACTGTACACACTGTTCTAAGTGTTTACGATGCTGTTCAGCAGCCAGATCCAGCTCTTGTTGTTTCTCATGCAGAAACTCCAGCAAGTCTTGTACCCGTGTCGCCATATCTACATCTCTATCACAAAGCAGCTCGACTCCTGCGTGCAGAATGACAGTGTACACACACTTTGTAAAATAAATTATAACATTCACAGAAGCATGTAGATCAGCTTCCAGATTTGGAAATTCCTGGTGTTATATATACATATACACTGATTTTAAAGTGCAGTCACAAAGATATACAATATATAGCTATAAAACATTGGGGGAGCATGTACTTATTATATTATATATATTATTATAACTTAATAACAGGATGCTAGAGAGAGAGAGGGCAGATAGATATT
Source organism: Spea bombifrons (assembly GCF_027358695.1). NCBI lineage: Eukaryota > Metazoa > Chordata > Amphibia > Anura > Pelobatidae > Spea > Spea bombifrons. The sequence continues at coordinate 49,164,513 of NC_071091.1, forward strand.
GCATATATATCTCTAGTCAGGCTCATAATTCTCTTCTAGGATGTTAATCCACTTATTTCAAATATTAAAATATTTTATCAAATCAGCACAAGACCAAAAAAATACCTTTCCATTATACACTGAAATATAACTTGATTTAGCAACCTATGAGGGCTTTGACCTTCCAATTTTCTGGCTATTTTTTTTTTTCTGGCTATCAATACTTTAGTCACAATGAAGACATGGATGGTCAGATGTAATGTATTATTTGGTATATCTTACAGATTTAAATGCAACAGAGCCATATAGATGGAGAGAAAGAGAGATAAGGGATTCAGGGTAGGCGCATGCAAATAAGGTCAATAGTTATCACCTTTTGCCTCTATATCCACTTTTAAGGGATCCATGTATTTTAAGTTTTTAAGTGGATATAGAGGCAAAAGGTGATAATTATTGACCTTATTTGCATGTGCCTACCCAGAATCCCATGTGGTTGCAGCAGCACCATGAGATTTCTGAGGGAAAAACAAAGCCTGCCTGGTGCCTGTAGGGATATTTCGGCCATCATATGCACATTAATGCATATAATAGCAGATTAATTCCCATGAAATTCCCATAAAAAAAACAAAAACAGTTAAAAAGCGGTTACATTTGTTAAGTGTCATGTACATTTTGTCTGTTCTTTAAACCAGGCACGTGAAAACATACAGCCTTACCATTTTTCAAACTTATTCTTTTTACCCAATTTAACATAATGCAAATGGGGATACCGCAGAATACCCCTTATATGATTTTCCCCCTTGCAGCTTAGCTTCTCCCTTGCTTGGAGTTTGTCAGAATTTGTGGGTTTTTGTTTGTCCACCCCTCTCGTGAGAATTGACCACAAATTCTCAACGGGGTTAAGGTCTGGGGAGTTTCCTGGCCATGGACCCAACATTTCAATGTTTTGTTCCCCGAGCCACTTAGTTATCACTTTTAAATCTTCCAGTCGGCTATTCTAACTCAATCAGCATAACAGAGTGATCTCCAGCTTTGTACATGTCAACACTCTCACCTGTGTTAACGATAGAATCACTGACATGACGTCAGCTGGTCCTTTTGGGGCAGGGATGAAATGTGGTGAAAGTGTTTTCTTGGGATTAAGTTCATTTTCATGGGAAAGAGGGACTTTGCAATTGATTGCAATTCATCTGATCACTCTCCGTAACATTCGGGAGTATATGCATCTAAACTGAGGCTGCAGACTTTGTGAAAATTCATATTTGTGTCATTCTCAAAACTTTTGGCCATGACTGTACATTCCTACTGAACATGCTGTCGCTGCAAGGCAAGAAAATGGTTCAGGCAATCACTTACTGACCCATTTTCTAATGACCCATATATTTAGCATTTTCCTATTATTGAATAATGTCCACTGAGATTTGCATTAGTATCCACAAAAGATGCTAACAGCAATGGATAATTATCACATTAAATGGCCCAGTTACTGTATGCTCGAGGGATGCCGTTAATCCATCATTTACCATGATTATGTCAAATGGCAGGTGAATAAAAAGTTTTTGTCCATGGGGAAAAAAATACACAAAACTATGAAATAAGTACGCATTAATCTCTCCAGCAACCATCGATCATAATGCAACATTCAATTGTGTTTATAATGCGCAATGTAATTAACCATTTCACTGAATCAACTAAAGTATAAAGTATGAAGGATCAACTTCATCGAGCTTCTTCTCCTCCTTTATGTAGGACTTTCTTGGCTTTTGTGGCAGGAAAAAAATATTGAGAATGGCCATCCAAGATGCAAGGTTTCATCATAATTAAGGAAATAAACTCCAAATGGTTAGCCTTGTTTGGAAGTATTCTTGCACTAGCAGCAATCAGTGACTTGTTACAATCATAGTTTAAATATGTCCTATATACCTGAGGTTTGGACTTCATTGACATACTGCAGCAGCTCTTGTCCTTGATGAATGACGTCAAAGGTCAAGTTGTTCATAGTGAGGGCTTTGTCAGCATGGTGCTGCAGCCTCTGTTCCGCAAGTGTAAGATCCTCTGTGTCAAAGTCGTTCATTTGTTGCGAGAGCTCATCATTCCAAGACTCCAAGTCTGAGATGATCTACCGAAATGAGGCGGAAAAAAAAAATTATACATATTTTTTTATTTTACAAAAGTTGTTCTACACATATTAATACTCTATATTGCTGTGAATTTGGGGCAGGTTGGGACATATTTTCTCTCAATAACAATTGAATGCGGCCAACACATACATTTCTGATGAAGTTGTCTACTGCAGAAAAAAATTGGACGCCCCTGGCATATATGCTTGCTAACTGAAGAGTGTTCAGATAGTATACAAGTAAAATGCTGATGCAATTAACTTAAAAGCCGAGTTCTACAGATTATGTTTAATAAGCAAACTGGGCTATGCCTCTTGCTTTCAGCAGACACAGCTGGAGGAGAATCGTGATTTCCTAACTTCAGTAACCAAAACATGATTGCACCAATTTGTATGCAGTAAAATGCACCATCTATGTAAATGAACTTCAATATGCATTTAACACGAAAATAAGAGATTATTGCACCTGTTGACTAATAGGGCAAATTATATGTTTCTGGGAAACAACTACGGCTTGATAATCTAACTCTAGACTTCCTGATAGACATTATAAACATATGATTAGGTAGAGTTAAACCATCACATATGGTGCAGTCCACGCAACTAATCAATGCAAGGTGTCCAACATGGAGACTGTTATGTTACATGATTGCTTCTAACTGCATACTCCTACCAATGTCAAAAACACATTACAGCGTTTAGTAAAATGAATCACTTGATATGCAGTACAAAAAATGGCAATCCAGGAATGGCAACACTGCGGTGCACAAAATTAAAAGACAGGAAGTAGAAAGCTCAGTATGACAGACAGGAAGCTGGATAATGAATCACTGAAATAAAAATGCAGGGTGCTGCGTTATCTACTAGGCACCTGTAGACAGATGCAAGGGGTCCAGGGAGCCCAGAGGGCGATTTGGCATCTGGTGGGTCACAAGCCGGCAGACACACTACAAGCTTAGAATATGGATTATAACTCAGAGGCATAGTATGGAAATTCTCAGGCCAGCATCAAGGAGCAATTGAACAATGACATCAATGTATGCATTACAGCGATCTCCATGGCAGGAAGTGAAATGACAAGTTGGGACATGGTTTTGGGACTTAGGTGATGGAGGGTAATGAACAAGAGGGACAGAGATATGCTCATGGTAGAATGAGGGTATGAGGGAACAGATATTAACAGAGTAGTATATAGATAAACTGTTTGACGGTATCAAAAAAAAATGAACAATAGAACCCAAGGGGTATGCAAAATAGACTAGGGAATGAAAAGAGCAGCAGAAAATAGGGTAATGGATGGCAAGATGGCTGGGCTGCAAAAAGGATGAAAGGAGTTTTAGGGAATACGGAAAGAAATACAAGATAAAGGCATGTGTGTTAAACAATGAAAGCGTTGGTAGCACATTACTAAAACATAAAAATGTCAACGAAAACAGAAAAAATACGGTAAAAAAAATATCAAACTTATAAATAGCTCCTACTTGTTCGTACATTCACTAAATCACAAATAGGAAGCACACAACTCACATCAATAGCATCTCTTTCAAAGATGCGCAGCTGCAGGAAGAGTTCCAGCTTTATCTTCCGTTCTTGGAACAATTCCTCCATCTGAGACTGGGCCTCATCCAGCTGCTGTAGGACAGTCTCAATGTGATTGATTGAGCTGTTGTGGGGAGTCTTGTTGCTGGATATGGCAGAATCTCTAGACGAGGGGAAAAGGGCACAACATAAACAAGATTGAGAAAGAAGGAAGAACCCATGTATTAAATCTTTTACGCTCTGTTATTTAAGCTCTGATTGAGCTTATTTGTTCAGGCACACAAAGGGGAAGGTAAATGAAAGACCAAAACATCACAAGGTTGGTGCACAGAGCAATCAATGGACACTAATAGCTAAGCAATTTAATTTCAGGTTATTCTCCTTTACACATTTTTAGTTATCTTCTACTACAATTAAATTATGTACCAAGTACATTTCACGGAATTAAAAAAAAAAATAGTTCTACTGTGTAATAGAAACATGCAAGTAAGAAATATTTGACTCTTCTGTCTATTTATCCCGATTTTTCTAAATGTTGTATAGTTATAAACATGGGTATATGAACTGCATGTGCCAAGTTAATATTGTTATATACTGTATGTGCTAGTGGCCTGGTCTAGCCAACACAACGCATACATTTTTATATAGAGATACAGACCACAAGCTTGTGGAGAAGAGTTTTTCTTTACAATATACATATTAAACGACTAATCGATTTATGTATTGCCTCCTGAATGTTTTGCTGCTCATTGCGTAATATATCTATCTCTTGTGATTCAGATCCATTAGTCAGGTTTATAGACAAGTAAAGCAGCATTGTGAATATTAACATTTAGGTAATTCAAGAATCCCTTCTTGAAGAGACTTACGTATGGTAAGCAAGGCATATAAATATGATTCATATATGAACAGTGTCACCGGAATTTATATAGGCAGATGTATATGATCATGCTCCATGCAGCAGTTTATGATCTGTTTGATGAACCAGTTTGATTCAGAAGACTTCAGAGTAGTATGTGTCACGTTGACAAGCATTCAGTACAAAAATGGGGACATAAACAAACAAACCACAGTAACGGTCTATTGGTTTCCAACCAGTGCCGTACTATACCAGCCTATGTCTATTGCGCGTTATAGGAACGTTTTACACTATAAAACACCCATGTTTCACAAACACTGACGGATAACGAGAACTCAAAGGCCTACGCATATACTGCAAAATGACATACTTCTAAATGGCTGAGTTTGGGTGGCCAGTGAGCCTTCAACTTTTAGCATTTTTACATATTTTTTTCTCCTAAAAGAAAAACCTTACATTTTTATCTTCACTAATACTATTATAAAAGTGGATTTTTACCACAAACAAGAAGGTATATATAATAGCGCACTATTCTAGCATAACTCCCATGTGCAGGATTTCAAAACATAGAAACCTTGCACACAGCATTCTGAAGGGACGAGTGCATCCACAAGCCAGCAAAAAATATATTGTTAAATACGGATGAGCCTACCACAAAAACAAATCGCAAATTTAATCCAACGTACAGTAGTACATATAAACAGTCATTTACTGTCCCTTCCTGGGATTTCAATTAAGAAATGTACATGTATGTATATATCACACACGTATACATACACGTACATTTCATAAGTTGTAAAATGCCAGCCAAAAGCTCAATTTTGTTGGCCACTTCTGCTGCCAGCCATTGAAATAATGTGTTGTGTGTATGGACATAAACTGCTGATGCAGCAAACACGTAATTCCTTTGCTATCAGTGTTACCACAAAAAGTATTCCAAGTGAGAACATTGATGTCCTAAAATAACAGATGTTCACATACAGAAACAGGGATTTACACTCATAACAAAGTTGCTAAACACACAACCTCAGTTTTAATTCAATAGTTTTTTTTTTTTTTTTAAGAACGTAAAGTATCTCTAATTACGCAATAATATTGGGGTACTCCTTACCTTAGCTGCTGGATCAGATCCTCTCCTTCTTTGATGACATTGACTGTAAACTGCAGTGTTGTCTGCTGCTGTTGTCCAAAGCGCTTGATTAAGTCCTGGACAGCTTCCACAGATTCTGCATAGACATCATCCAGCAGCTCCTTCTGCAGGTCCTCCAGCCATGTCCACAACTAAAGATATGAAGTAAAGCGAATGAAGTAGGATGTACGACAGAGCACGAACAAAAAGATCCGCTGAATTTCCTGCTGTACTTTAACCTTAGAGAACAGACTGCGCTGTATCCGTGTGAAGCAGCATATTAATAAAGTGGCTGCCACCACTTACAGGACTCCAAAAGACTGCTGATATCTTCTTCGGTTCTCCTAAACTGAATTACATTTTTAAGAGCACAAGCACGTAACCCGAAGAAGAGATGGTGTAGCATCGGACAGCTACTCTGGGAAGAGCTCATTGTAAGGGGAAACTGTGGCTCACACTCCAGAGGGATGAAAAAAAAGAGGAAGGAAGGAAGGGAGTCAGGAGCTATCTCAGCGACTGTTAAAGCCTTACGGCTGATGGTCACAATGACACATAGGTATATAAAACCTTCCAAACTGCGCACACCCACTGTGAGCGAGGAGTTTTCGTTACCGTCCTATAAAATGTTTGTATGAATTGTTCATGTCTTTATTTATATCACTCATCAGTAAATAGCCCAAGTACTCCAGAACACTTGTATCACAACTGTTCTGTGTTATACAAGAGAATCTAGCGACAGCTCAAAATTATTAATTTCCCAAGACTAAAAATGAAGCATAAACAGGACCTTTACAAGATGAACATAAAGCGTCTTGACATTGAAGTCTGAAAAAAGAAAAAAGTTCTTGTTTACTGTACACCAGCCTCAAAGGGACACTCCAGTGCCCTTTACATCCACATGGTTCTACTTGAAGAATCCCCCATATAAAATGTGTCGCTTTGTCTCAAGTTATTTACTCTGCAGAAAATGTGTTCAGCTTAATACATCTCCTGGCACGTAATATGGTTACACAAGTCATCTTGAGCGCTTGTTTGGGCACATGAGCTCAAAGCACTGCCACTGTTTCCAACAGGAGTGCTTCAAGCAGCCAATGATTAATGAAAATACCTGGACCACAGAAAAAGCTGGAACTGCAGCCATAGAGCTGCAGCTTCTGCTTTAGGTAAGTACATTTTTTATTAATAAAAAATCAATAATGTGCTCTAAAGTATAAAAGTAGTTCAATATGCATTTTTATTTAGAATAGCTCCATGGGACAGTAAACTATTCCTTTAAAAAAATCTCAATTTTTGTTGACAGCCCTAATCTTAAAACTTAATAATATAATGCATTGGTATAGTCTTATATTCAGATGCAACCACTGAAAACCAGGGAATATCCTAATTTTAAGCAGGAAGCACTTCAAGCAGGGATTCTAGCAGGCTTACCCAGGTCGGCAATGCTTACAGGAAAAAACATATAAAAAAGGAAAGAGGGGGGTATTTTTCTGCAGGATGAGACACATTTGTAAACATCAGTAGATCAGTCAATGACTTAACGCTTTCTGCGCCAGTACACAGGAAGCTAAGCAAATTTAACTCTGTGCAGTATGCATTGCTCATCCTGCAGGCTTGGTTGGGAGCGTACTGAAATTAGCATTTACCTAAAAAAGAACCGAGATCTCATTCACTGCCATGTACTAGTGGAAAAAAGGTATGCGCGTAATTAAAGAGGAATCCAGCTACAGAAACACGTCGGTAACACTATTTCTGTGGACATCACCTATGTAAATCTCAGATTTACTCATTACAGTTCAGAGTAATTGCTGATCCACACTATAATTATACAATAAAATATGACAGGAAGAATGAGATCAGGCCAATCATCGTAGAGAAAAGTAGAAAAAAAAAAAGAATAGATTTTTATTGTTAGATGTCACCATTACCCGGCGACACATGCAAAAAAATATATATAAATCTGGCTTATATATATCCAAAGGTGGTCAATAGTAGTACATGATGTCAGTCACTGAGATAAACTCATAGAACTTCGGAACTGCTGTCCGCGATTCTGCTTACTTATTATTTTATTAAAAGGGAAGTGACACACTATAACAAAAACAGCCCAGCATGCCGGTAAACACAAAACAGCATGTTAACATGTTGTTTTGTCTATCTCTAATACAGTACTAAACAAACCATTTGAACACATATCTAGTATGAAAATAATTACTAACAGCAGTGGCGCATTTACGGTTTCTTTTCTATTAACATTTAGGTTGTATTTCAATCTCAGATTTACTCATGCTCAATCTCAGACAACTCATGTCATGCTTCTACTTTATATCATATATGGGGGATAACAGAGGATACTATTTCCAATGCAAAGAAGTTAAATGGGAACATTTTGAAAACTTCTGCATTTTGCTTGTCTTAACGTTTGCCTATAAGAGGTATTATAAAAGTGGTCCTTGGCAAGGACTACACAGGCAAATGATGTGTGAAACATCAGCAAGCAAGTTGTGATCATAACCATGCCGCTATGCCTTACAATTAAGTTATATGGAAGTATTTTTTTTTTTTCCCCAGAAAACCCCCCACTAATTAGAAGCATATGAGATTGTAGGGTCATTTGTCATCTTGTTGTGAAAATACACATTTCATTGCATGCCTTTAACATGACATTAATAGTAAAGATTTTTTTATTGGTCTGGATTCTCACAGCTCAAATCCCAGCAGTAACAGTACACATTTGTTATGGATGTACTATAATAGTTTGGGGTGTTTACATTGTTTAACTACATTTCAGGATATCAGTTTTAACTTTTTATTAAGCTAAACCAAAATTCTTCATAAACTGTGAACAAAACGCAAGACTTGTCTAACCAGATAAAAGTTTAATTTTTTGTCCCATTCATACGCTTTAGGATTTTCATGTTTCTTGCCTTTGAACTAAATAGGGCTTTAATGGAATCACCAGATAGAGTCTCGTCTGTAACTGGCCACTTGAGCTAAGAGATACATGTTAAATTCCATGTCTTCCTCTTTAAATAGTCACTAAAGTGTAAAAATAGCTGTCTTTGTTTGAGGAAGCCAAGGTTACTGTACAACCACTACCTAAATCTTTAGAGATGTCCATGTATTTATAGCCATTTGCAGTCTATGTGGGCAAAATTAACTTCAGATCAGCAGTACAAGTGCTTCATATTAAACAATATTTCATAGTAAAGATATGCAAGGTCAACTTGGTAACCATTCAAATCATGCAACATGTAGTCAGGGGGAAATATATTCAGAAGCTTGGCCTATTCTTACAAGACATTTACCATAATGTTGTTAGCACCCCTGTCTATCTAGAATACTAAACATCATAACTAATCAGAATCTGTTTTTACAGTTAGGTCCATATCCAGCAAGGATTTTATTTTCTTATGCAACAACCCATCAGTGCCTGCTTTTGTGTCTCAATATGCAAATTTAGGCATCCAACATCCCTAAGTAATGTTTGCCATACTGCATTGGTGAAACTCAGTAGAATAGGTGGACAGCACCTTTCAATATTTACACTTTACTTTCCAATAATCATAAAATAAAAAATAAAATTGTAGAAACACGACATGACAAGAAAGGGTTTATCAAGTATTTTTTACTCAAACCTACCTCCTTAACATGTGAGTGAAACGATACAGACATGTCCAACAGAATCTTTCGTTGCTCGACACGTCTGACGAAATCCTGAATCCGGTCCTCTAATTGATGAGCTGCTTGGTATATTTCTTCTGGATCACATTCTCCCGTCTGGGCCAACTGCTCGGCAGCTTCCAGCAGCTTGTCAGCATTTGTGTAGGTGTTCTGTGAACAAAAATGTACAAGTTTCAATCACTCAAGTAAAAATTTAACAAAACAGGGAACAAAAAGTGATCCTCAAATTTACATATTAAGTTTCTTTTAGATAAACAGAAGTTAAATTATAATGTATATAATTACATATAATTAACAACATTTTGTTTGCTAACCCCACCAGCCACCATTACATCCCAAGCCATCCTGATTTTTTGAGCATTATTACATTGATCATGACTCCCTTGAATGTGAAATTTTAGTAAGAGGGGTGCTCAGGACAATATACAGGTATATATACACTAGATGACCTAAATGATGTGGACACTTCTAATTATTGAGTTTAGATGTTTCAACCACAACCAACAGATCTATAAAATTTAGCACAAATGCATGTCATCGCCATAGATTCATGAAATGGGTTTCTGCGGCCCATCAGCTGCACACAAGCCAGAGGTCGCTAAGCATTGTGTGGTGTAAAGCACACCTTCACTGGAATCTGGAGCAGTGGAACGCTCTCTGGGGTGCTGAATCATGTTTCATGAAGTCATGGAAGTCGGACGGATGCCAGGAGAACGCTACCTACTGGTGAAGGAGGTGCAATGGTCTGTTTCTCAGGGATTGGACTAGGCCCGTTAGTTCCAGTGAAGGGTGATGTTATTGCTACAGCATACAAAGACATTTTAGACAGTTGTATGCTTCCTACTTTGTGGCACCAGTTTGCGGAAGGCCTTTTCCTGTTAAAGCAAGACTGTGCCTCTGCACACAAAGCAAGGTCTATATAAACATGGGTTTGATGAGTTTGGGGAACTCGAGTGGCCTGCACAGGGTCCTGACCTTAACCCCACTGAAGACCTTTGGGCTGAATTAAAACTTCAAACAGCAAGTAAGGCCTTCTCGTCCAACATCAGTGCCTGACCGCACAAATGCTCTCTTGGCTGAATGGGTGCAAATTCCCACATTCCAAAATTTCATGGAAAGCCGTCTCAGGAGATTGGAGGTTGTGAATAGAGTTTTGGAATAGGTTTGATGTCAGATGTCTACTTACTTGCATATAGTGCTGGAACCAATATTTTTTTTGGTTTGTTTGGTTACATTTTTCACTAAAAAAAGTTTCTTCATACTAAATAATTGTTCAGACATATAAAATCTAAAGAATGTATTTTCTTTCCTTAAAAAAACAGCTATTAAGATAGAAACACTTATATGAGCACTGTATATAAACTAATCATTTCAAATATCATTCTGGAGGATAAAACACAGGAAAGCAAATACATTATTTTCGCGACGATTTCAGAATTTCCAACAGTTGGGCCAATTTACTTTATGTAAGTTAAAATGATTAAAATAAAGTCCTCCAGCAATCCAGTACTCAGTTAAATGTCTCTATGTCAAAACTGTATTTAAATTATAGGTAATTGCACAAAAGGCATTATTATATCACATTTTCCAGCAGTGTTTTAAAGGGAAGTCCCATGGGAAAATATTTCTTTCCTTAAGCACAAAACACAATGCTGCGTATATATTTTTTTAAATTGTTTTTTAGACGTTCTATCTATGGAATTCTTACACAAACAGCAAGAAACTACTGCAAGAGGGAAGTTAAGGATTGAGAAGCTGCCTGCATACAGACAGAGAAACAGATTATGATAAGCAAAGAAAGCATACAATGGGCTCAGTAGAGAGTAACTTACAGTGAAAGACACCTATTCCCAAAGTGGAGATGACTGCATAATGCGTCTAATACCACAAGAAAAGATTCTTCTCACCACAATGTATTAATTAGACGATCAAGCACACTGGTACACAAAGAAAGAATGATACAAACATGCCAAAAGACAAAACATGTGGTGCACACACACACACACTAAGGGCGCAAAGATCGACTTCAACACTGAGAGACCATTTATAGCTACATGCAACATGATTTTCTCGAGTGCAATCATTCACATCATTTATCCTGTATCCCCAACACCATTTTGGTCTCCCAGGAGAGACTTCAGGGAAATTGGAGTTAAACTCACAGATTTTACTACTCATCAGGAAGGCCCATCCCTGGTAAATTTCTCCTGCAAGAAGGACCAAGCTGGTCCTGTAAAATACATAGCTCAATCATCAAGGTGGCTTTCAACAAACCTTACTTATTTTACTATACATTATACAGAGCCAGCTCTTCCTGCAATAGAAGGATTGCACTGAGGATGGATATCCTCTGATTTTTGAAGCAATAAATCTGGAATATTTTTATGTGAATTAGTTGGTCTCAGACAAACTAAATAGTAGTATAGGATAAATGATCCCTTACCTGAGCAACCTCTTCAAAGTCTTCATGCCGTTTCTGCAAAGCACGAGCTCTATGCAAGGACTTTCCAACCCCAGTGTGCTTACTTAGGAAGGCTTCACCATGGTTTTCTATCCAATCCAACACCTAAAATAAAAGAAACAGAAATATTACTTCTAACAAAAACATGTAACTTTGTTATTGCAGATTCTGGAATACATTTGCTTTATATTTCCCCGTAATAATGGATTCCCATCTTCGAGACAATCTTCATTATTCTGACCTAACAAAATACTTTTTCTTTCTAATCCACACAAAATTAATAATTTCTAATGTGCCATCACAAACCAGCAGAATTATTAAGTAGTGAGCATTCACCTTGAAAGCACTATAAAAAAGGAAAGATGGGTAGTCAAACAGTATTCAGAAACAGAGGAGGGACCCAAAACAAAAACAGAAAAAATACTGCGGTTTGTTTCAGAAAAGGAATTTCATGAGGAACTAGAAAAGAACAGAGAAGCTGATATGAAAGGGCCAAAAAATGTGATTATTCGAAAGAATTACCATATGTTGGCTTACATGTCTGGAGAAAGTATAAAAGGAGGCTGCATAGACAATATTAATAAAGATTTTGGTAAGTTTGAATGAAAATAAGATGTTGACAAAAATACATTACAATGGTGTTCTGTAACTGAAAATCCAATCCAAATTTTCGGGCAATCTATATGATTTATGTGGATTAAAGTTACAGATCAATGTTGGAGGCTACACATCACAGAAATATAACTAGAACCATCTACCATACCCCACCAGCACTGTTTATTGACCATACCACCACATACATTTACAAACAACAATTAAACATAGATTCCATTTCAAAGATGGATCTAGTGTAAACGTAATTGAGATTAGAAATAACACAGCATCAGTGCTGTTTCATGATATTTCTTTGAATTTCAAGAAAAAAAAACAACATGTGGCTTAAATATGGTCTTTAGTTGTAGGCAACACTTATTAAAGAAAAACGAGTCACAAACTTCCAAAATGGGAATCTTCTTGAAATGGAACTCAAATAAGGGCAAGGTCTTTTGAAATGAGTGGTAAAAGGCAAAATAAATTATTTTGCTACTGAATTGTTTACAACAAATTAATTATTCTCTTTGGGAATCATTTAAAATAATAAAAAAAAAGCTACAGTTACTCTAAATGTTTCAAAGTACAAGACAGGTCTGAACAGTAGTCAAAAATAATATTTAGCAACATTATAAAAATAAAAAGCATCAACTAAAATTGTACTCAACATATTATTTGATTTACATTATTCCAAATTAGCGACAGGCTTTAAAAATTAATAGAGAACAGTGCTGCCTCTTTAGTGAGGATTAAAAAAGGGGTGATGGGATTTCAGCAGATACATCCTGTCGCCTGGTGATTCAATACCTAATAAAATCACTGTCAGAATGATACTTTATCATCTGATGCAAATAGAACAATAAAATGTATCTATTGTTCATCATTTGCTAGGCTGGGTACATGAAACATGAATGTCAAGCCAAAAAGGCATGTATATGACATTTAAAAGACATGAATATTATAAAGATGATGACAGGAATATAGTTAATGTGACCTAATCATATACATCTATTGATATAAGATACACGTTTTTAAATACATTCTAAATCTGGGTGAACACATGTCTTTAGGTAAGAGATCACACATCATCTCATCTCGAGCGTTATTATGAGCTTCTGGTCTGGCGGTGTGCTTTTAAGTCAAGGTCCCCAAACAACGTATTTCCCCAGGGCGATATACATCATACAATGGGCACGCGCCATGCTTTTGTTATTGGATTAAGCCTGTATGCAGCTTTTTAATAGAAATTGATTTTGCATGCTGCATGCAATTTTATAGTATAATTTTAACTGTGCCTGAAGAGGCTGTCACTCAAGAGATATGACAGGTTCGCACCTAAAGGACTATATATCACATGCTCAATAATTGGTTGTTGCCCGACATGCTTCTCACACAAAATAATAAACTACGCTGCTATAAACATGCCTTTTTATTTAAGGTAACGTTACCTGTGTAAGGTATGGAGATACAGCAAGATCCTACTTTATTTCTAATACTTCAGTTTCTAAAGTTTAATGTTGAGCTTATTGTTTCAAATAAAAAAGTGGTGCTTTGTTAAAATATTAGTTCTTTTTTATATTTAAATATTGATAATCCTTGAAGTGGAACAGAACACAAGTAATTTTGTTGTGATATTCATGATACATATTTCAGCACTATGTTTTAGTAATCCAGATTTATATTCCATAAATATCCCAGCATAGACACCAAATATTTTCTTTTATACTATAGGAAGCTGTGGTGGTCTTCCTACATTGACAGAACGCGCATGGACTTTTATCACTAGAGACTGTTTACAGCTCCAAGGCTTCTCTGTAAATCGTTTTTATTTTTTCCATGTTCAGAGCAATTTTAAAGCTTGCAGTACAGAAGAAAGATGGCTGCTCTCAAATATAGCAGAACAGAAAAGAGCTACTTGCGTTGATGTCAATAAGCACATAGATCAAAGGGAAAGAAAATAAAAACACACTATAAATTCCGGTATAAAAAGGTATATGAGCTAGGATGGTGCTTTCTGTTTCCATGGGCACAAATTTAAAGAGGTTTCAATGTCATCAAACTACTACGCTAAATTAAAATCATAATTTGAACTTGTCTACAGTACCATCAATACACATGATGCAGTTGTACATCAATACCTTACCTGTTGAACATCTTGCTGGAACACACATAGTTGAAGCCGCTGATGCAAGCGAACCTTGCGGTGCTGCCAGATATTTTCCAGCTGCCGTTGGTGGTGTAACACTTCATGGATGGCATCTAAAACGTGGTGCACAGCCTTAGAGTAGTTTGCAGAAGCTGTCAGGGAGTCAGAACTACCAGGAGTCAAGGGTCTCTGGAGTTTGTCTAGCAGTGATTTCCCATCCTGACTCACCTGTTGTTGAAAGAATTTTAACCATTAACACGTGTACTACAAATATTGGAGCTTCAAATAAGATGCTAAATTTCAAGTAAATCAGAGGATAACTACCAACAGCAAAACAAAAAAAAGCAGCTTGATTGACTTTTCCAGCAAATCAACAGATTGCATGGGCTTTTTAAAAAATGTTACAGCTTTACATTTTGTGTGTGCAGTTTTTATTGGTTTATAGTAAGTTAACAGTATTCAGTGATTATTTTTTCTTTGCCTTTTTTGGCAAGAAGAAGATTCCCTGACAGTATTTATTCTTTAAAAGCAACATGCCTGCAACATGTGAGTGTTCATGTATGTATACTATACCATCTATTTTTATTTTACTCTTTTTTTTGCATGCTGTGACAAACAAAGGTCAGTTTTTCAGCCTCTGGTCAAGGCCAACTGGCTGAGGTAAATGCTGATGATCAGTCTATAATCTATCCGCTATTAGGCGATAAGTTAAACTATAGGTTATAAGGTACGGTGTAGTTTGATTTATCTCACTAGACATACTTTTTTTTCCCCTCAAAACAAAGATGTAAGAGATGTCGATACTTTGAACAGTAATCAAGCAATCTGAGACAAAGTAACCAATACGGTTCTAAACATAGAAATAAAGCATCAGTGTTCTACCTCAGAGTAAGCCAGAGTGATATGCTCATATATGCCTTGGTGATGGTGAATGGCATCTTCTAAATCTTGCAGCTCTGATGGAAGCTCTACCTCACCACAAGCCTTGCACCACGAATCAACATTGCTCATGTACTAGGAGGGGGGAAAAAATAGAAATCACTGTTTGTACAGACAACGTTCACAAGCAAACACTACTACTAGCATGCTACTACTACTTTGTGAAGTACATTCCAACTTGGACTACTTCACCTACACACTCTCCAAACGTATGGTATAATTAACAGGATGTTGTGGATACACAGAGGTTTATGCTAAAATCCTTTGGTTTAGATTGAAATGCTTGATTATGTACTTGGTAACTGAACAAAAAAGTTAACGTGTCCAGAAAGAACAATTGAGCCTCTACATTTGTATCAATAGAGGTATCATCTGAACTTTGCTACTCATTATCAAAGGCAAACCTCAACGAGCTTCTCCTACCAGAATGTCTGTTGGCAATGCTTAATGCACACATAATGCGGAAGATTTGTTAAAACGTCACTGATTTAGCTATGCAAAGCTCACTGAGGTTTGTGCCACTGTTTTACTGCACATACGGTAACAAAACAAAAAGAAAGGTTTTAGGGACAATTTAAGCCATCTGTTTTTAACCACTGATTAATGTGTTTTAAACAAGAAAGTATGCATTGGGCATGTCTTCCCTTGGATAAAAGGGAGCTGAAAACTCCCTTACAAATACTGTCATGTACCACTATTTCCCTCATATCAGTAGCCTCCAAAGATCCTAGCATCCCTTTTTTATTCTTGACTTCACTATAGTCCAATAAGCTTGTCCTCTTTCCATCATAAGTCAGGCACAAAGGACAGCTGCTATGTGCTCCTGTGCAACATGTGCCCTAGAGAGGTGTCCTCTATACACAAGCTTAAAAATATAAAAAATAAGATAGATTATTGTTTCTTTAGTAAATGCCTAGAAAAAAAGCAATCTATATTTTATAGTATTTTACCGCCTAACTGCCAAAACTGTTTCCAGTTAACTACATTTTCTATCAGCCTATTTGAGGAGTTTGCGTTAACTACCTACAGATGCTAAAATTCTATATCTAAAATATAATTTGAAGTCACCTGAAAAACCTATGAAGACCTAGTACAAGAAGCAGCAAACCTGATTTCAATACAGGACACTATTGGTAAATCGTATTGTACCAAAGACTAAATACAATTTCACAACATGCATTTGATGTCAATGATGCTGTTCTTGGGAAGCATGAAGAACATCAGTTGAAGACTATTTTTTTCAGTGATGGGAGCAGCAGCAGTTATGAAAACCTTAGGCCTGATAATGCCTCCAGAGCCATACAACGCATACAAAAGGAAATAGCTGGACACAGCCATACAGGGTCTAAATACTCACCTGCTCGGCTTTTTGGTGAAAGACAGCAGACATTTCAAGTAACGTGCTGCGTTCATCTAGGGCTGCTGCAAAAGCTTTCCACTCTTGTTCCAGCTGATTCGCAATCTGCTTAATCTGCTGTGAGGCATAGTGCCCAGACTCCACAAGCCTATTGGCCACGGACATGATACGGTTAATGTTTACATACACATTCTGTAGGGAGAGGGATGAAAGAGAATTTTGTGAGCCCTTAGTAAATAACCCAAACCTAGAGTAAATGTTTACTAAGGAAGATAAATGCATATTTTGCACAACTGCATTAAAAGTTTTGGTATATGCTGTTTTTAATAGAAGCATTAAATAATGACATCTAAAAAACTAATTTATTTGGACATTCAGGGATTGTGTGGCTTTCATCTAGTTTAGTCACATACTGTTAACATATGTGCAATTTATTTTCCTACAAATTCCACACAAAAAAGCAAGCAACCTCGGAACAGCTCTAGAACAGTATCTATGCAAAAATAAATTAAAATATATTTTCCAAGATTCAGCACTTTTAAAAAGATATATGTGGAATATTGGCCAGTTATACACAATAAATGTCCTATTTAATTCAAAAATAAAAACATCTGGTCTGTGTTTTTAGCAGTCTCTCAGGAGGTAAACAGCTGAATGCCACGCCACCGGTGGCTATTGACTAAACCAATCCATCCTACTCATGCGGACATGTCTGCTCAGACAGAAAAGCATGTTACGTGCATTAGAATAGTGCTATAAAGATTATAAAAAGAAAAAAACAGTTACCATATAATGATTTAGATGACTATTAGCAAAAGAAATATGCTGTCACCCATCACCATCCATGGGGGAGGTACCCGACTGATGAAAAAGGGGTTTAGCAGGGAGCTGGGAGTCTTGATCTTCTGCTGGCACAGATGTCCCTACCCCTTTTGATATCACTGCAATGTGCATCTAGGAGAAGTGACATCTGCACTGGTAGATGACCTTCACCCTGGTCCCCAACAAATAACTGTTTTGCACTCCTTATGGGAGATGGGAAGGGACAGGGCCAGCAGAGCAGGCCAACTCCTGGGACTGTGACCTGGTTGCAGTTTCCACCCCAGTAGTTATGTAAATATTCAGGGTTAATATGTAAATTAAGGTTGAAAATTTAATAGAATTAATTCTAGTTTCTTTACACGACTACATAAAAAGTACAGACGACTGTATGTTTAGGTAAATTGCCTTAAATACACATACAACGTACCAACACAAAACAACTAGTTTATTTGATACTGAGCTAACAACATTAATTTTTCTCTGATGGATGACACAGATCCACTATATGGACAAAAGTATCGGGACACCTGACAATTCAAGTTCACCAACAGGGACTTTTAGGACATTGCATTCTAAATAAAAAAAATTGCCACCATTATGGCTTAGAAACTGCTCTAGAATTTGCTTTTACTAACCCCACAGCATGGTTAAAATAATAAAAGTAAAGCAGAACACACTGTCTAATAACTGTAAGCACATCTAACCACAAACTTAATTATTTTATAATCAGGGACTCAGAGTGTTGTCCCTGAACCAAATTTTTACTTATTATCTCAGCTAACACTCCTGCAAGGTTACAGACCTGCAGGTTGAGTTTGAAGTTAATGGAATAAACTGCATTGGAGTAACTACATGAGAACACTTCTGATTGGCTGTTCTACTAAACTTTATCTGCAAACTAATCAAAGGCAGGGGTTCTTAAATGGATATTCCAAGGTCCAATTTGATTGGAATTCCTGGGCATCATCTTGGTGAAGTCCAAAGGCTCTGAGAATCAGTACGGACCACCTGACCTCCAGAGTAGCATATAATCTCATGGTGGCAGGAACTCGGCTCAAGTCCCTACCGAGGTCCTGCTCCTAGCCCTGATGAAAAAAGTATTTTGGGGCTAGATCACTTTATCTCGTACAAGCTAGACCTACTTCCCCAACTCAGACCTCCTTTTCGCACAATGACCAGTTCCTGGGTGTGTAAAGTACCCATACTTACCATACAGTTCATTGCAAAGTGATCATGCTGTGTCTGAAGCTCCATCGCATGGTTGTGACTGGTCCCAATGTCAGTATAACTTGTCAGAAAGAGACCTTTGTTATGTGTAATCCAGTCAAACATCTGTAATAAATTTTGACACATTAACTATTATTCCATAATTCATGTAAATTGAATTTACTGATTTTACCACCAGCAATGGTGTGCTAACTTGCAAAATATGCATTCTACTTGGCCAAACAAAATGCATATCTAAAGATAAAATTACTTTTGTTAGTAATAAGTGTAATTTTTAATCAGAGGGTTGGGTTAAAACTGATTTACTGTTTTCTATTACAATTTAGTAAAAATATTTTCTATAGTACAAGGATATGTCCTTAGATAACTATGGTAGTGCCTGGACACTCTTTAAGCTTAGTCGAACACAGGTGTGCGTCATAATCAAAGAACACTAAACATAGTAAAGACAGAAGAAAAACAGTTCTAGAATAAAATATTAACAAACACACTAAAGGTGCTTTAACATCGTCATCTCTCCTACCATGAGTAGAATAATCAGAATATTTTTTTTACTGCAGCTAAGAGAAAACAACTGCACAATCTGCCATACAAGAAGTCAGAAATGTGAAGCATGTTCATTCACTTAACTATGTCCATTCTCATAATGCAGGAACACATTTGCCTAATCTCCTGTCATCAGCTAAGTGCCTACATACAAATATTTGTGGTTGTCATTCTGCTTTCATATAAGCTTAAAGCCTGGGTTTATTTATATTTATATAAACATATATACATACATACACACATATACTACAAAACCTTCTTTTAAAATGTATAGATAAGGTATCAAATGATCCATACACTGATTTATAATATTGCAAAACACAGCAAACGTCCTAAAACACTGTGTAAAACTAAAATAAACACATTCATTTAAGAAGTATTTATCTGAACACTTACATAACACTCATTATTACAAGAATTAAAGTTCATTTAAGTTAAGTCAAACAGTGTTGTAAAATATCCTGATCTTATTAATCGCTAATGTGTGCAGAATCAGAGGCCTTACCTTAAACACTGCTAATTGCTGCTTTGTAGATAAGTCACTGCCAAAACAACAAGTCTGTACCACAGTAATGGCAGCCAATTTTTAACCAATTTCAAATAAGGGTTTAAGCCACAACTATAAATTCATTACAGGTAGAAACCAAAACCGTTGCAGTTTCTTTAATAACGCCATGATAGCCCAAACCCTAAGTAAAGAAAAGCCTGTCTAACCAAGGTACAAAGAAAGCTCCAGTCTTTAACTTTAATATACTCTAAAGTAATCTCATGTTGTCAACCTAACATTTAATTGTGTTAAAAATTTGTTACATGAGCAAAGGTTTCTTTTTTTTATAGGAGAAAAAAAAAAGATGTTTCCCAAGATAATAAGGCCCCTGACGTATGCATATATAATTTGCAAAGATCTATTTGATACTGTCCCCTGCATTCAGCACATAAAAGGAAAATAATAACAGGGTCTGCGGCCGATATAACAAAACAACCCATTTCAGATAGCTTTCCAAAATACTTCTCACAGACTCTGTGGTGTCCATGCCTTTGCCTATGCACTCCTTCCTTTGTAACTGTCTGCCAAAAAAGCTTAAGTTTGTCATACTCTATGTATCGTGTAAATAGTTGCCGCAACACTCCAATTAGAACAAAATTTAAGGTTACCTTCTCAGCATCCTGTTCAAAGAGCCTCAGTTGAAAACACTGGTCCAGTTTAACTTTCCTTAGATGCCACATTTGATGAAGATGTTGCCTGGTTGAGTGAAGTCTATCCAGCATGGTGGATACTTTGGGAAGAAGATTCTGAAGGTCAGCATTACCAGAACTAGAGTTCTTTTTTGGAAAACTTTCACTACTCTGTATTCTTTGCAGAAGTTTTTGTCCTTCTAAGTCAATATCTTCAATTGGAGCCTTAATGACCCTCTTTTTCATTTGGGAGTGTTCTTCAATCATGTTGCGGGCTCCCTCCAAATCCTGAGGTAACTCTTTATTTGCAAGCATCTCCTGTAGCTCCTCCAAACGTGATAGCATATGAGTTGCATTGCTAATGAAGTCCTCAAATGCCACTCTGATTTCGATCCACTCTTCATGATTGTACTCCAAGCAACCCTCAAATTCAGGTGTTAGCTGGGATGGGTCAACTACTTTGGTAAGGCCTTCTAAAGATACCATACTAGTCTATAAGGTAAAAAAAAAAGTTAAGAGAGAACTAACCAAAGGTTCATCAAGTACATTCTATTTTTGGGAAGAACTAAAAGTATTTATTTGTACATGTAAATCATATCAAGTGTTGACAGTAGTTTCAAGGGGAAAAAACCCATAACAAAAAGGTAGCCTATTAGCTATTGTATCTCAGATTTTAATGACTGGGGATTGGATTATATTATATTGGCCACGTAGTACAAGAAAAACTATGTATTTCACATAAAATGTATTGTTGACTGTATATATCCCGTCATGCTTCAACTGGATAACAGTACTGTAAAGCTGCCATTAAATTAAAAACCAGAAAGCAAAAATGTGCTACTGTATTAAATAGCGATAGCATGTAAAAAGCCAATGTTATTTTTATGATGCAAGCATCTATATAGATGCTCATTTTCTCTACTAGTTGTGTTTTGACTGATCAGCAATAGATGCATGATGAAAGCATCA
Source organism: Spea bombifrons (assembly GCF_027358695.1). Classification (NCBI taxonomy): domain Eukaryota; kingdom Metazoa; phylum Chordata; class Amphibia; order Anura; family Pelobatidae; genus Spea; species Spea bombifrons. The sequence goes on from NC_071091.1 coordinate 49,186,053, forward strand.
GCACCCAACCCCTCCATGCAGCCAAAATCTGTACCTGCTGCTTTCTCATTTGTCTCCGACAGCACAACTAAAAAAGAATGCATATTAAAGTATTTGTGAGGACTTTAATATGCATTCTTTGAAAAGTGCCCTCCTTCATAGTAGCGTGACAATTCTTGACACTGATTGACTCCATGAAGCAGCCAATCAGCGACAGGAACATGCAACCGTTGAAATCAATGGGAGTGACTTCCGCACATGCATTTAGCGAGTCAGTGCTGGAGCTTACTGGAGGCAAGCATGAACACACCTCCTTCACAAAACATTGCTGGGGAGGAGAGACGGGCAAATTGCATGGGGAGGGGGCTCTGGAGAATCTTTAAAATCTCAAAAGGCACTCAGATGAGTGCACATTATCTCAAAAACACACTTTTTTCTCAAAAGTACTACTTTAATATCCAATAATTAAATGCTTCCACTCACCTCAAATTCAAATTTAGAACTGCCAAAATTTGTTCTCTGCTTCTGCCAAAAGTTGTCTGGCTTAATAATTAGTGCAACATGAATACAACAAGGAAACGATTCTTGTAAAATCTTCAGCAATGGTTTAATAGAGTCCCACTTGGATCCACGCATATCTACAATTACTGTGAACCCTCGTTTGCAGACTTCTTCACTGAAGGTAGAAAAATACACATTTGAAAAATTACATTTACCAAGAATTAAGTTATTCTTTTCATGAAAATCATGTACTCACAAAAATAAATATATACTGCTCACTATATTTGTAAAGCACTACATGTTAATAATCTTTAAAAATTCTAGTTGTCATAATTCCTTCCTAGTTTGTCAGGGCCAAAAGTGGTGGTAACCTCATACTCTACCTTTGTTATTTGACAATGAACATCAGTCGCCTGTGAACTAAACCAGCTGGAAATGCCTAATACTCTTAGAGAGGATGTGTCACTCTCCTGAATTCTACATCAGGCTATGTAATTATGGGGAAACAGCTTACTGATCCAAGGAGAAATCTGCCTCAATTGGAAAGAGGCAAACTGGGATTTTTTGTCTTCTTTTGGATCAACAGCAACAAATTAACAGATATAGGAAAGGCTGAACTTGATGGACGCATGTCTTTTTTCAGCCTATGTAACTATGTAACACTATAGCAGAGAATAAATGGGTATTTAGTTTGAATTCAATTTAGCCCTTAATCAACAATACAATTTATACCACCATCCGTTATGCTAGAGTGTTAACCAATTAGCTGGCAATAGACAGATGTAAAGCATTAATATGTGGAAAATACTTTAAGACGACCACACAATTAACATTTTTGTTTAATGAAATGGAAGCGTGCACTATACAAGGATTTTCCTACTCAGCCATCATAAACAAAACAATCATAGTATGACTCTAGAAAGAACACAACTAGTGAATTTATCAACTTTCAGTAGCTCCTTAAAACGTACATTATTTATTGCTGGGACAGTTCCCAGGGAATGGGGTAAATGATCAAGGGCAACTGCTCCCAGAGGCCAGGGTGTCTGGAATGATGGGCCCGGTAGGCTGGTAAATGGAGGGAGCATGCAGAAGATGAGAAGTGCCTAAGTCTATCAAAGATAACTGCATGGACTTTAGAGCATATTGCGGGATTGCATATGATATTAATAATCATAATACAAAACCTTATTAGAAGAATTGAATGTAATGCACATATCAACCAAAAATCAGCAAGTCCTAAGTGCAAGTATTTTGTGTCATTGGCACTGTAGCACCAGATGCATTCAGTATTTTCATGGGAACATGTACAGAATCACATTGTTACACACACAACATACAATGTAGGAAAGGAAAGAAAAAATGGGAGTCCGTGATGTTTACTGCTTATTTTCATTAATCTGTTTGTATTTATTATTTTATCGAGGACTAGAACACAGATATGCTAATATTTGCAAAAAAATATATAAAATACCTAGGGATGCAGGCCAAATACGATATAAGTCTCCGGAGATCTTCTTGCCGTATTCTGTCGTGATTGCTGCGAGCTGGAAATGTTAAAACAGGACCTCCCCGTTTATCTCTACCACCTAAGCAGGACATAAAACGGTTAAGTCAAGATCAAATCGAACATCAAAAAGTGATGGCCCAATGCAGATATTATGCAAATATGAAACACATTGTATTGTATACTCATACAAATGGCTAATATGCAGCTGCTAGAAAACAATTTGAGAAAAAAAAATAGAAAAAAAACCAAAACAAAAAAACAGCACAATATTTTTAATATGTATTTTTACTCATAGTAGTGATAAAATAATTTGATGGGAATTATCCTTTAAAGACAATAGTGCAAAACTAAAATTATAAATTCAGCATTTAGGTTTCCACCACTCATTATAACTCTACAGCCCACATAATGACATATAGCGTGTGTGGTTTTAGGTGCAAAAGCCAAGTTTTAACCAATTGAAGAGTAAATAAGCTAATTTAAATAAATTCTGTGGCAAAACATTATCTAAACTTATCACATTTATCCTCTAAGCAAAGAAATTTAGAACACAACCACATCTAGAACTGCAATGTACAACACAGTGACCCTTTCAAGCTTTGAACATCTATGAACTTTTTGTGGCACTTTAAAGGTCATTAAAACTAACAACTAACAATTATTCAGATATTCTACAGGAAGGTGACAATTTGAAATGTTAGCATGCTTTAATGGTGTTATCAAAAAGATCCACATGCATCAGGCCACAATTAGTGCCACACTGGTCCTCCAATATTAATAAAGCCTACACATGTATATTCCAGTATAGTTCCAAAATTGGCATTTGAAATATATTTTTTAATATATTAGAGTACATTTTTTGAATGGACTGCAAAGCTATAGTGAGTCAAATTGGTGCATGCATTCTTTATTCACTGGTGTTTGGAAACAAGACCCTTTGTCTCATTTTCTTCCTCTCCAGGCTGCTTCTACTGAAAGCAGGAAGCATATGGAAGTACACTTCCTTCACATGCGCCGCAGCATTCTCAATAAAATAAATGCCAGTTGCAGATATTGTGGGGCTAATGCAGGGGTTTATCAATAAAAGTTAGATTTTGTACATTAGCCCATTTACCTATCATCTTAAATACATTTAACAAAATAGAAATGGAAAATAGCAGTACAGTTTTTTGTACTCTGTCACGTTTTCAAAGCTGCCCATTATATTTTTTTAAGGTGCTATAGTAATATGGAGATTTGGTCTTACCTGATAGGTATGCAACCTTTTCTTTTAAAATTGGTAATACTTCCATTGCTTTCAGTTCATCATTCTTTCGAAATCCTAGGTAGAACAAGAAAAATGTCAGTTTAAAGGAAAAAAGGAAACTTAGTCAGCCAAGTACTTCACAAGCAAAAAAAAGTACTACTTAGAATAAAATCCATGACTTTAATAGAAATTCAATCCTCCAGAGTTTGTAATTGCTTTCTCGGGATTGAGATAAAAAGAAAAAAAGATTGATGCTTTTTTGAGCAAGGGTAAAAAAAAAAAAAAAAAAAAAAAAAAAAATCAGGATATAGGACAATTTTTAACCCCTTAATGACAAAGCCCGTACAGGCTCAAAATGCATTGTTGTCAATGGGTTTAGGGACCGCCCATTGTCCTTAAGGGGTTAATAAACAGTAAAACTATTTTTTACTCAATTATCCTATCAACAATTTTCAAACAAATAGCCAGTGAAAAAAAGCCTCTGTAAATCACAAAAAATAACCTCAGGTTCCTTTAACATTTAGACATGTACAAGGAATGCAGACACATTTCTATCAATTAGTGGATGGCAAACATAATTACATCTAGAAAATATTGAAGTGTGCACTATTGTTATTTTGAACGGAGCTTAGCTGTGTTGGACCTTCATAATAAATAGTGATGAATATCATGAAATAAAAAAACAAAAAATAAATCAACTGCCCAGCAAAACTCTGAGCCTTGTCTGATTTTAATACCATAAATAATAACGGAACCCTTGCCATATCACATTTATATTACAACTCTCTACTAACGCCCTCATTCTGCTGTTAGAGTCATACTTCATAAAAGGCTCAACCATGGTTTTGTGTTGTTGCGACTTTTAAATAGTAGGGGGGGGGACTTTGGTGCTAGAGTCATTTTAAAGTAGGAAGAGAGCAATCAACAACTAAAGGAAATAAGATCGTAAGTGTCCACAGAGCCATCTAGTAAAAGTACAATCTGAATGCAGAGAGCGTACAGAGAAAACCCATGAGCAACTGCAGCAGTTTCTCAACACATCAGAGCAATCAGCGAGCCGGCAGCTTATTATAGCGATGATGTCATCCTTTCAGATCCAGGTCAATATGCAGTACACACAGCAGCCTCTCTGACTGCGGCTATCTGCAGTATTTAGCAAAAGGAAGAGAAAAAAAACAGGGAGGATCTGCCTAGGAAATCCCTCAACATGAAATAAAAAGGAATTTCGCACTATTTCTGAAACAACAATATAAAAAAATGAAAATATACTGTGCTGTATAGTGCTTGATGTAGACACACACAGTACCACTTTCGCATGATACGCAGGCTAATTTAAAAGAAATAAAATGGAAATAAAGCTAAATCTAGGAAAGGAAGTTGTTCATATGCCGTGAAATGATATGCATAAGGCCTGCAACAAAACATGCAGGGGTTCGCTCATCATAGAACACAGAACTTTATAGATGCAACATGATAACAAGTGTTTATCCATCAATCATATTTATAGCTTTGTGTGCTGCAACTTCTAGCAGAAATCTCATGATCCACGATCTAAGGAACTTCCTCAGTGTACAGTTAAAATTAGATTTCTTGTTGGAGAAAAAGCAAAGCCTGTTCTGATGTTGACCTAAGAGATACATCGTAAGCAGGTACACAATGTCTGAGTATTGAATCTACACTACATTATATAGAATTAAGGCAGAAATCTGAACATGTTCTCCAATGCTTTTCGAGACTCTCTACACTAGATGCTTCTGGCCATGACAAGCTTATGGTAAGGCACACTTCGGGAAATGTTAATGAAATAATTGTACCAACATGCTTTGTATAGAACTGCAATGTTTCACCTTAAGTTCATGATACGAAGAATTTATGTTTAGCGCCTGTGTGTGTTCCAATGCTATGTGACTTGTATGTGATGGGCTATAGTTATCTGTCATCCTTCTGTAAAAACTGAGAAGCTTTATTTTCAGCTTTAATTTGTTGGTTACTCTTCTCTTACATTTCTAACGTTGTCCAAACTGTAGGGCTACGGGTAATGCTTAAAAAGCAGAAAAGTCGGAAGTTCGGGTATCAAAGTGAAGTTTAGTGCTTTAGCGTATTCTTTATTAAATCCGTTTACATTACGGAATTACTGACTTACATATCCTCTGCTTTTACTATTCAGATCTTTGCAACATGTTTTATTATATTGCAGAATTCAGAAAAGAGGCGTCTGCTATAAAACAGAATGTAAGCTAATTTCAAATGGCTGAAATTTAAACAATAAAAAAACAAAAAAGGAATCACTGCTGGTGTAATACTTCAACACGCACACTAGAGGGTGCAAATCAACAGAAAAAAATGCAATGAATTTTCAAATCATTTCTTCATTTACACACAATGCATACGACTGCTGCCATTTGGGCATTTTTTTCCTCCCATCATCTGGTTATCAGATTGTTGAATAATAATAACTAATAATGAAAAAAAAAATTGTCTGGAGCATTTTCCAACACAAACTGACAAAAAAACAACAACATTGCTGCTACAGAGTCTCTATTCAATAGAAGTTGGAGGTATGTTTTCTTAGCAGCATTGCAGACATCAGATAAACACAGACAACTATAGACAAAGAATTTTCTAAACCGATTTAAAAACAGGTTTAAAAACAATGCGAGCTACCAAAGCTGTATGTCCCTTAAATTCAACAGAACAAGGGCAAAAAAATAAATAAAACTAAGGTTGGAACATATGATGTAACACGCTGATGTCACATGACATGGCATTTTTTATTTGCCGAGTTATGGTAGCTTATGGAGCAATAATCTAAATACCCTAAAAGCTGCTAAGAGTGCCTGAAAACCCTCATTCAAGCACGGCCAAGCTTCAACATAACAACATCCTAGGCAAGAAGCCACGGTCACCCATACACCCGCCATGTCTTTTTTTCACATTTTGAATGCCAATATATACATAAACCTCTTGAGCGTGTTCCCCATGCACAAAAGGAAGAGTCTGTCAAACTGCCAGCGAGCACCAGACCCAAAAATTGTTCAAGACATAACCTGGTGCATGCTGGGAAATATTTTCTCACCAGTAGAAACTAGAAGCAGAAGCACAATTCCTTTATTACAAATACAGTAAGGACCCTTGGAAAACCAAGAAATATATCTATGTCCTACTGATTAGCGTTTGGATTTCTTCAGGAGACGGTTCCAATTAAAAGATACGAATGATCATGTACATCTACAAGGTTTTTGGAAATTTCCAACCGCCAATTCCAGTACCTCCTACAGAATGGTTCTAAGTGAAACGCTTTGTCAGAGCTGCTTGGATTTTACCCCATCAGACAAGTTGCAGAATGCACCAGTATTGGCATATGCCATGATTACAACTTCGCATACAGAAAGGAAAGAGGGGAAACGATGCATGCAATTTTTGAATGACATATTGTGAAAATGACTGGATTAGATTGCTGGCCAAATATCCCTTTGACACAGAACCTGTCAATTATGCAATAGTGGATTATCAACAAATGTTAGGTTTTGTGCAACTTGAATTAACACTCATACAATCGCCTTGGGTAGCTTGAGCAGAGCACGGCACAGTGTATATTAATTGACAGTACCATACAAAGTTAATAATCAAGAGCAGTGGAGGGTTTAATGTCCAATTTGAAAGCAGCGCTCGCTAGGTTTCAGAAGCCTCTGCAAGTTTGCCTGCTGTGGGGTTTCTTCAGATCAGTCCCTTCACGTTGTTCAGCTTATGACTCATGAACAGCCCTCCGCAGGTACTGAGAATGCGTGGGAGCTGAGATGGTGTGTTTGTAAGAACAAGCGCTAGTTAATAAGCTGTCAAAAAACAATACCACAGGGAGATCAAAAACTGAGCATTTTAACCCTTTCTGGGATGTAGACCACTGAGTATACAGTGTGCCAATATGAAATATGAATATATATGCTGATGAAAGTCAGCAATGACTGAAACGTCGACTTGACTTTGAATAAAATGAAATTGTCAATTTAAAGACCTGGAGTGCTGACCATCTTTTGAAAGTGTTTTATATATATATATATATATATATATATATATATATATATATATATATATATATATTCTTACATATATATATGAATGGTAAGCAGCAGTTTATGTGCAGGAAGGTGAGTTGGGCTCGATCCTCCCATGACTCGTACCCCTGCCCCCCCAACCTTATGATGTCACTACAAGGCCAGAGTGCGGTAGGATGAGGTTATTACTGTATGCAATAGCATAAGAGAATAGCGTGGCATCCATCCAAGAGGGTCCTCACGTCGGGGTCATTTGCACAGCCCTGTTTACAGTAATAACCAAGCAGCATGCAACCCTAATAAATCCACTCTTTTAACATGTAGTAATTCATTAGCAGGGGTAGTATTTGTAATGCTCTTCTGCCTTTACAGCTACCGAACATTTATGGAAATAGCAACGCAGAATAGATTTTTTTTCTTCTTCTTATAATAAACAGGCAAGTGGTTGCTATTGGCAACCATTTCCCATCCCCCCTACTCCACACCTAGGATAATAGATGCATTGCTGAGCAGATGTATGTGCATGATTTAGTAGTGCTCTTAGGGTGATACACCCTACCAGCAAACACGCGCGGGATTATTTGTATGTGTGAGGTGTAGACTTGTGAGGTTCTACCAGGCGGCAGCACATCAGCCCTCTGAGATGATGAAGCATAGCAATATAGCAGAGCCTGTCTGAAGGCTGATGACAGGACTGCAGCCATGTGATCGCTGTTCCCTGCTGCAGGGAAGGATTACATCATCTTCTTTGTGCCTGTTTCAGCGCATGGTAACGAGTTTCTCGCTGAAATCTACGCTATATTCATTATTTCCGTGCTGAAAAGGTGATCCGGATTACGCCAATAAACAAAACCCTGTAGATGAAATACATGACTCCGGGTGACTCATTCCAAACAATTGATAAAAGGGCACATTCTAAATGAGGAAGCTCACGTATGACTACGGCTCTGCTGATTTCGAGGCGTGCAATATGAATCTTTTTACAGTCCAAGGACCAGAACGCTGACCACATCCTTGAATGACAGAACCTTTGCAGCACTACAGTATCTGTGATTCCGCTGCAGTGACACACGCTAAGCAACAAAATATTTGCTTATTAGGCATTTAAGAGAAAAGCAAGCATGAGCCGCTAAGAATGTGTTTGAAAGGCTTACGTATTCAGCTCCCTCATTTATTACTCTAGTTCACAGAGTAAATCAATACACATTTTTATTTTCAGTGACGAGGGGTTCTTATACACTACAACTGCCATTTTTCAATCATATACTGGTTTCTCTTCATCTCATTTTAGAGCTTATTTTAGAGAGGTGCTGTTGGTAAATTGTAAATTCTAAGCTCAAGCGAAAACTAATTTTAAACATTTTAAAACAACCAATACATTTGAACCTGACAAAAAACTTTTCAGCTTCCATGTAAGAAGTGGCAATCATGAATCCGGCACCCAATGCTTTCACGCGGACCACACTGGGTGCATCACTACACCCGCTTTATTGCATTCGCTAAGGGGAACACAGTGCCCTTAGTTTGGAAATGGAAGATGCTAACTTGTAACTGCTTGGATTTTTACTTACTTTATAATATAATTACTGTAAAGACTATCAGAGCTTTTTCAGGCTCAATATCAACAAACACAAATTTTTGTCAGGCAATAGCGGTAATTGTCTGTGCATAACTAATATTACATGGCATAGATATACATATTTATTGACTGCATATACCAATACCAGCGCATCTTCTCCAAAACCTTCTCCTCCATAGATTCTCATTAGCCAGTGTCAGTGTCTAAGGTGACTAAGACTGAGCTATTCTATTGTTTACCACAAGGCTGTAACAAAAGTAATCAGGATTTGATTCAGAATCAGGATTTAAAAACAAGATTTAAAAAAAAAAAGCAAGCAGCACTGTATAGGGGAACCCCACATTTAATGCAAAAAAATTGGTTTTAGGTCCCCTTAAGTGGTATAACTACACCATACTACCTATATTTGCCCATTGTCACTTAAGAAATCTGTTTGTACTAAATTGGGTGTTATTCAGTGTGAAGGCGAGGAAAATGCTGTCAGTTTCCTCTCTTCAAAGGATAAATCAGGGGAATTTTTAAGATAAGAGCCAAGAGGGGTAAACCATGATAAAAGCTTGCAACAAATAATTCAGCAGCATAACACGCTTCCTTTCATTTCTGCTACTCTTCTATAATTAAAAAGAAAGAAAGTATAAACTTCGCACACATCTATCTACTAGCGATAGTGACATTCATCATACACTATTCTATTAAAGAGAAATTATGAGAAAAACATTACATTTTTGATTATACCAAACATACGGATATCATCGACTGAGGGCAGGCTCCTTGGCCACATTTGTTATAGTTTTCAAGAAACATTTACTAAAGCTTACTTGGTAGGTTAGCAGTTTAATCATAAGTTGAAACGGGTGTATTTTCTTATTTATCTTCTGAATTTCCATAAATGAAATTATCTTGTCAAGTTTAACGTGCTATTAAATTCACATAAAAAAAAAAATTAAGATAGGCAGCGACGTCTACTAAAACAAGTTAGTAGTACGGTCAAGAAAATCACAAAATATACAGAATGAGACTAACTTGTTAACCTTGAAATCGTTGCACTACAATGTTGTGTCTGTTGGAGTATGGTAATAAGGAAGTATTCTGTTAATCCTAACGGCAAAACCAATAAAAGGTACTGCAATTACAGCTGAAAACAACCACCTTTATTGTTCCAGGGGCCAAGGCGGGGAACAGCCTGACAACTATGTCAGTTTGCAGCAGCTTATCGGATCTTTCAATCAAAACAATAAATGCATTATTAAAAGTACAGGGGGAATTGTCAAACAATACAAAACTTAGGGTGTGAACCAAATAGCAACGCAGAGTGACTGGGAACAAAATGAAGCCTGTTCAGAATTTACCCAATCTCAAACAAAGTTATATTAAAATTTCAAACATGTTTTGTGCATAGTGCAAAAATCCAGGAGCTCTGGAACAAGAGGTTATGGCTATTGGCACATTAGTAACACTCACCGACAGCTCGCCAAGATCCTAAATGTCAATGTCTGCTGAAACCACAGCAGAATCCCTACCTCTATACTATGGAGGGCTGATTATTAGTTCCTGGGTTCACAAAAGATCATTCTACAAAGATTCTATAAACTAAAATGATTGGCATTTACAAACCCATTTTGTAGAACTCAGGTTCTTCTTTTATGCCCTGTAGTGCTACAGGGAACTTTTTAAAGAGGCACATAATACTTGTTATGTAGCGGTCTCCAAATGGCTTGTTCGTGTAGTATGCAGAAGAGTCAAGCTGCTGGTCTGCCTAGGATTTGCAAACAAATAGGCTTTGATCCTGATTGATTTAATCCTGCTTGTAACACGCACAGATATGACTGTACTCAGATCTGAAGGAGAGTTACAAACATACCTCATTTACCAAAGCAGTTGCTGGGAACACAAATTTCACCCTAGACCCTTTACAGGTACAAAAAAGTCCAGAAAAAGGAGCTTCCAAAAACATAGTATCACGGTAGACATTGCCATACTGTCATCTGATCTATTATTTTAAAACCTTAAGAGGTACTTAAGAAATGTACAATGGTGGTGAATACTAACCAAAAAAAAATTAAAATCCACACCACAAATTTCAGAATACAGAATTCCAAGGATTTCTGTTACATTCCTGGCTATGCTTGTAACAGCCTGTCATATGTTTTCATGCATATTAGGCAAAGTATCAGTCATGGGCAAACAGTGTTTGACTTTTCTGTCACAACTGCATCCTTCAATGTCAAGAACACAACAGTTTAACCGGGTTTGAAATAGAACGCAATAGTTCTGTCCCTCTTTCTCACTTCCTAATAAACCATAACCTCACAAGAACAGGACGATCCTTCATTCCTTATGTGTTCGTGTGTGCCTGTTATTTTTTTTTTTTATAGTGTGTATTTTAATGTTGTTAATTTTCCATACTCCTTATAGTATTTTGAAATCTGCTGGCTCTGTATAAGTAAAGTAAAAGAAGACAGATGTGCAAGCGCCCCATAGTTGGTACAGCCTGAAACAAGATAATCACAAATATGTAAACCAAGACAAATGAAAGTCTACAAACACATGTGAAACACATTACAGGTTAAAGACATGTATCAACTTCAAAATAGTGGTAAAAAGTCCAGCTTAAAGAAACTCTATAGTTGGTGAATCTCAGACTTAACTAGGGCTGCAACTAACAATTATTTTCATAATCGATTAGTTGGCCGATTATTTTTTCGATTAGTCGATTAATAGGATAAAAAAAGTTTTTCATTTAAAATAATTTAATAAAGTAACGTAGGATGTTACAAACGGCAGAATAAAAAAAAAAAAAACTTTGATAAAAATGCATTTCTTGTTTTTATTTCCCAACCTGCCCCCCCAGTTATGCACATCTGAGCCCAGGCTTGCCACACTGCCTCTCAGACATGCCACATACCCCCAGACATGCCACACTGCCCTCTCAGACATGCCACTCCACCCTCCCCACATATGCCTTATAGCCCCAGATATGTCACTCCGTCCTCCCCAGGAATGCCGTATACCCCCCTGATATGCCATAGTGCACTCATAGATTTGCAGACTCGTTCACAGACACAATACTTTTATAAATACAGGGTTAATCTGCACTGCCCCCAGGATTTAGATTCCTGATTAAATTAAATTAATCCAAATATTAATTTTATACTCAGATGAGTTCCTGAGCCATGTGGATGCTATGGGAATTGGGTGGGGCCAATCAACCATTTGTCCCGCCCCTTTCTTTCTCCCTGTCCTCCCTGCAGTCACTGCTGATTGGCCCCGCCCCTTTATCCCTGTCCCGTCTTGCAGCCAATTCGGCAGTGACTGCAGGGAGGGACTCGTAAGTAGGAACTGCTGTGAGTCATACTGAAACGGATTATAAAACGAGGGGTATTTTTCGATTATTACCGATTTTATCGATTAGTTGTTGCAGCCCTAGACTTAGCCATGTTAGGTGTTAAATGTTGCTGAACGTAGCTTAGTTTGGTACTTTTTAATAATGTGCTATAGTCATGGGTGGTTTCATAGTCTGGCGTAATATAAAACTGTTAGACCCGGATCGCATGCCGACAGCTTCTAAAGAACATATATTTTATAGCAGATGTTTTATATATTATCCTTAATATATATCCAAAGTATTTAAACTGCAATGTTTTAATAGAAAAATTTATTTATATTTTGTATTTATATTTGCTTACTGACTTCACCAGTCCTGAACTTGCCCTCGATGACGTGCATGATCATGTAGAGTCTTCCACAGTTATATACTGAAACTGTCGTGGGGTGAATTGTTAACACGAGAATGAACAATCACTCCGAATTCCAATTATGAGACACAACTCTGAAATTCCCACAAACATTTAAACATACCACAAAGCCAAACAGCTGAAAGTGATGCATTAGGACACTTGTGTAAAAGGCAGACAGAAAGGAAATCTCCCAAACCAAATACTCTATCAAGAATGTAATGATACGGAAAGGGAAGAAAACAGGAGGGCTTTGCACAATATAAAATTTCACTTGGCAAGCCAATCAACTATGTGCAATGGAAAACTGAGCATATCGCTGTTCATAAACTATAAAAAGAACAGGTATTTCTTGAACTTTGGGGATTTAAGAGGAAAATGTGTTGTGACTACGCTGAAAACATTTTGCAAAAGCCAAAAGGTGTGAAGTTTAATATGCCCCTTGGTCAACAACCAGACATGGAGATTTAAAACAAAATGTACATTTCTAACCACAAAGACCAGAAACAGGCATTTACAGCAAAGCCTATAAGCTACTCAGCGCTTCAAAAGGTTCATTCCCTATTGGAAATTTATTTTGAAATATCATGGTTTGCTCTTTCAAGACGGAGAACGTTATCCAAAACTCATTCCAAATATTTTCTTATGGCATTACTCCAAGGAGCTTAGTAACATACATATGGTCTTCCTTTAACAATAGTCGTTACTCTTGATTAAATTAAATGCCTAAACAGATTTTAAAAGGAAATCAGAAGAGTTCTGTGTAAACCTGCAGAATTTATACAATTTAATCCTACATTTTTCCAAGGTTACAAAAAGTTACAATAATCTTGGCCCGTAGAAAACAATTTACTTTATAACACTACTTTAAATGAAAACATACCATAAGATCACCAGGTATATCAATGGAAGGTCACATACACAAAAATACCACAGTGAGAAGCAAAGAGTTGCAAATAACAAAACTGATAGCAATAAAACAATGTGTTCAGCCATATTTAAAGAGACATCAACGTGACAAAGCAGAAGAAAAAATAAATACATTTCCCCCCATTATCTAGGGCAGTAAAATAGCAATGAGATTAAACACTACAAACATCATGGCTACTTGGTGGGCCGTGCACACAATCCTCTTGTCCATATCACAAAATGCTTTGCGCACAACAGCTGTCTGACATTGAACAGGAGAAGTCTTCAACTTGAAGATGTATAGCAAAGAGGATCCCCTCCCATTAAATTATGCACGTTTATGAGACTAATTTCTAGCTTCAAAATCCTTAATAAACTGTGCCATGAAATGACATCAAAGGAGTAGAAGCTCACAGGTATGTTTTGGAAATACAGGTGTAGGCTTGGCATTACAAGTTACAATCTCGAAAATTGTGGCTGAATAACAAACTTATAAAAACCACCTTTTCAGGCAACCATTAGGTCTTCTTAAAGGGCACTCTCATATCATAGAGCAAATGTAACAGTATACAGCCCTGAAAACCTTCTATCACTTGCATTATTTCATATTTTACTAGAGGAATTAGAATAATCTGGAAAAAAAACTCTTCGAGCTAGGTATGTACAATGCAGTTGGATGCCAAACGGGTAGTAGCACTCTGGGGCTCCCCAATAAATCTAAAAAAATTTTTTTTTTATAAAATTGGAAAGTAAAATGAAAATCAGATCCCTGCCTTTAGGTAGGAATTGGTCCATTTCACAGGCATCCTAAAAAGAGAAGAAGAAAAAAAAAAAAAAAAAAAAAAAAAAAAGATTCAAGAAAAATAAAATTCTGATTCCTGGTAACATGTGAGATAGCTGTGCCACCCCCCCACCCCATAAAAATGATGATCGGGGTAATGGGATTTATACCCCTCAAAAGCAGATGCTTTATTTCTAAAGGGAACGGAGGAAATTATAATAAATTTTCCTTCCATACCAGGGATAAAAACTGATCCACAGAACTTGAGGGGTTATTTACACCCCCTTTTTTCTAAGGATTATTTTATTGAAGTCAATTAAATCTGGATAGCCCTGACTCTATTTAGCAGTCAGGGCGGCATGTGGTTGTGGGGATAAGGGGTCAGATAGAGGTCAGGGTTATAATAATAGGTTAGGTAGGTTCTATAATTTTAAAAAATGTTTTAGAAGCATCTGGTTGCGCTCTCGCTGTTTAGCTTGCCACCTTTTTTGCTTTAGGTGCGCTCGAGGACGCCGAGTGCTGCTTAGTTACGCTGCCTCACGCTGCGCTAAGGGCAGGAATTTGCCCTATAAATAGAGCCTTTTTGAGGTACACCTCACTTGCCTGCGGCAAACCGCTAGCTGTCTGCACTGACCTCTTGTAGCGTCTGGTGAGCAACAGCATAGCGGGAGAGCCAAGGGCTTTTATTTAGTTAAGGTTGCCCCTTTTAATAAAAATTAAAAAAAAAAAAAAAAGGGTGAACCGGTGGTGCATTTGGCTGTCCTGGCTTTAGGGCGGATGGTCTTTAAATGGTTAAATAATGATTGTACTCTGGGGCTTGGGCCAGGAGTGTTTTTTATGGTTACAAAGTTTCAGGGTTACGTGTGTAAATTGTTGATTACATTGTAAGCTAAATAAAAGACCACAGCCTGTTTATCCAATTTGAAGTTGTCGGTGTCTTTATTTATTACTGTTATTAATTGTGGTGTATGTGAAGTCTGTTTTAGTGTTTGGTTTATATCCCTTACAATCACATGCATATATCGTGAAAAAAAAAAGAGTTCAATTAAGATGCAAGCAGTAATTGTACTGATTCCAATACTTTAGAATGAGCAGCAATATTCTTTTTTCGGAATATTCTATTAATAATCCAATAAATATATATTGCCTAATTTTCAAATGCAATTCCTCAAAACAAAAGGCATAGCATGAGACCACATGCTCAAGTTTCCAGCGGCAGATACTTTCCTGGGCGTGTAAGCTTAGTACTATATTAATGACTGTTATTGCTGTCAAACATGTAAGTAAATCTATTTACATGACTTGAACTCCTGGCTATGTAAGGAGTTCTAAAGATTTCTGTGTTAACTTGTAGTCCACTCCCACACACGTCAGCCCTACAACTGCTAACTTTCAAACAACTGTGGTTTAAACATACCAGAGAGGGAATTCTGCCAACACTCTGCCTCATACGTTTATTACACTGAATGAGGACACTCAGCTACACAGTGCAAGTTAAGGACATTTGGGTGTCTACCAAACCTACTTCAACGGAAACGAAAAAGAAAAATAAATGCGTTTATTTACACTTTCCACAGCACTGCTTACCAAATAGGGTTTACTAACACCGACAACTGTCCCTGCGAGAAACGGGTTCACAAAATTAACCAGCTCCTGTGCCTAATGCTGTGTCACTGGCTCACCTACATCTGTATGCACTATAGCGGCAGCAATTACACATGTTTAGGTTTGGTGCAAATAAACTACCTGAGTATATATAGAATGATGTAAAGTACTCCCCTCAACACATAAATAAGACAGTGGTTATTCCTAGAACATTTTTGTTTTCAGACTCATTGCCACAGGTGTATAAAATCAAGCATCTAACCATGAAATATGCATTTCCAAACATTTGTGAAAAAAAATGTCGTTCTGAAGAGCTCAGTGAATGGAAGCGTGGCACTGTGATAGGATGCCACCTTTGCAATGAGTCAGTTTCATCCCTGCAAAATATCTCACGATCAACTATAAGTTGTATTATTGGAAAGCGGAAGCATTTAGGAACAGCAGCAACTCAGCCACAAAGTAAAGTCAAAGAGTGGGGTCATCGAGTACTGAGGCGCACGGTGCGTAAAAGTCACCAACGCTCTGCTGATTTCATAGCTGAAAAGTTCCAAACTGCCACTGGCATTAATAGCACAGAAACTGCGCTGCAGGAGCTTTATGGAATGGGTGTCCACGGTCGAGCAGCTGCATGCAAGCCTCACATCACCAAGTACAATACCAAGTGTCTGATAGAGTGGTGTAAAGCCCCCCACCACTGGACTCAGAAGTATTGGACACATGTTATGTGGAGTGACAAATCACGCTTCTCTGTTTGGCAGTCTGAAAGGCTGGTCTGGGTTTGGAGGATGCCAGGAGAATGTTACCTGCCTGACTGCATTGTGCCAACTGTAAAGTTTGGTGGATGAAGGATAATGGTATTGGGCTAGGCACCTTACTTCCAGTAAAGGGAAATCTTAATGCTTCAGCATGCCAAGACATTTTGGACAATGATATGCTTCCAACTTTGTGTGAACAGTTTAAGAAAGGCCCTTAACTATTCCAGCATGACTGTGGCCCAGTTAACAAAGCACGTTCCATAAAGACATGGTTGGATGAGTTTGGTGTGGAAGAACTTGACTGGCCCACACAGAGCCCTGACCTCAACCCCATCAGACACCTTTGAGATCAACTGGAACGGAGACTGCGAGCCAGGCAGTCTCTTCCAACATCACTGCCTGACCTCACAAATGATCTACTGGATAGTCGGGTGAAAATTCCCACAGAAATACTTCAGTGTATTGGAAGCTGTTACAGCTGCAATCTACACATTTTTTTTTATATAGCACCATTATATTCCATAGCTCTGTATAATGGGAAGACAGGACATAAGTAGTGTATAACTTAACAATCTGACTTACAGAAACAACTGGTGAGGAGGGCCCTGCTCAATTAATGTCTATGTATGTAGAATGCAATGACAAAGCGCCTGTTGGTATAAGGGTCAATGTCCCAAAACTTTGGTCTATATGGTATATATCAGCTTGTTGGGCATCCCATTCCAAAACCATGGGTATTGCACCTCCCCACTCCCCTTTTTGTGGCTATAAGAAGCTTCACTCTTCTGGTAAACTTTCCACAAGATTTGCAGTGTATCTATAGGAATCTATGCACGTTGAGTCAAAAGGGCATTTGTAAGGTTAGGCACTGATGTTGGATGAGAAGGCCTGGTTCAGAACCAGCACTCCAAGTGTTCCCAAATGTATTCAATGGGGCTAAAGTCAGGGCTTTGTGCAGGCCACACCAGTTCTTTAGAGACCATACTTTGTGTGCAGGAGCACAGAATTGCATTCTGGAACAGAAAAGGGCTTTGCCCAAATTAGAGTTGGAAGCATAGACTAGTCTAAAATGCTTTTGTATGCTGTAGCATTAACTTTACCCTTCACTTGGCCAAGACCAAACCATTATCCCTCTTCCATGGCATGATTCATCGCTCCAGAGAACACGTTACCACTGCTCCAGAGTCCAGTGACAGTGTGCTTTGCATCACTCCAGCTGACGCTTGGCATTGCGCATAGTGTTCTTTGGCTTGCGTGCAGCTGCTCAAACATGCAAACCAATTTCACAAAGCTCCGTACGAACAATGTTCGTGCTGATGTTACAGAGGCAGTTTGGGTCTCTGTAGTGAATGATGCTACAGAACACATGCAATATTTACATGCTACACTCTACAGCACTCTGCGGCGCCTCTCTACGAGCCTGTGCAGTCTACTGCTTCATTGCCGAGCTCTTAGCACTTATAGTGGACTGGGGCAGATCTAGCAGAACAGAAATTTCACAAACTGACTTTGAGGCATCCTATCAATTTTAGTCTACGTGGATAGCAGTGTGTGCGTATTTTATATATGTATGTATATATATGACAGACATATACACAAACACACACATTTATACAAATACACATATTTAGGTCTACAGCTGGAAGAGTCAGTCTTTAAAAATAAAACCATTCTTTCATCGTTTTTAAGACAACCCTGTTTTATTACTAGCAACATGTTGTTCCTATAATCCAGAATTAAATGTTTAGCAGGTGTGACATAAAGCAGCAGTGGTTTTTCAGCAACTTTTCTTTATTTGCATAAAAAGCTTCAAAAAGAATAACTTAATAAAACTGAAAAATGTAGGATAGGGAATACTATGTTTAATACAGTGAGAAATGTTAAGCCTGGTAAATAAAACACATACACAAAGAGGTTCATTCAGGTTTAACTATGCATCTCTATAAAAACATTGCAGATACGGTTTGCAAGTCACTACTAAAAACATTCCTGCCACTGTGTGATGTTCCCCGGCTGAACATCACACCGTGCTTTCCAGACATCTGTTGTAAAATATTTCAGACCTCCCAAAAATGAAAACAATGCAAACTGCCATGTGTTGGAGACCCATGTCAGCTTTCTAAAATAGATCATACATTTAAATAATACCCACATGTTGTTGGGAAAGGAGATGATATTTTACTGACCGCTGAGCGAAATCGGTTGTAATGCCTTTAACGGGCACCCAAACTATATTGCTAGCTATAAAATACTGGCAGATATCGTGGCTAACCAACTGGCACAAAAGCAGCCTAATATGACAAGGAAGTGTTCCAAAAATAATGCATATTAGAAAAGTAGACTACAGGGTTCCAGTGTGCCCCTCAACAATCAATGCACATGAATTATAATGTATATGATTGCTGGAGTAGCCAGTACCCAACAGATTAAAAAAAAAATACTTTAAATAGATATTGGCAGCCATGATAAGGCACATTGATTCAATATTTCATATATCACAGGTGTCATGCCACGGCATGAGTAACTGGAGCTTGGCACTGAATGGGTTAAGGGATTTGAGGCTAAGTCCAGTAATATTTGTTCACACCTTTCCTTTTGGAGCCAGAACCCAAAATAAAACTTGATTACCCCATGCTGGGTATCGTCACCTTGGACAGGAAGGGAAGAGTGAAGGGCCAGACATCCTGGCTACATCTCCCTGGGGTGTGGAGACAGGGTATCAATGGACACAGGGTAAAATTATTAAATGCATAATGTCCAAAATATGATGAGTACATAACTTTTGGGCCCTATCGTACATTGCATCCTTATGCCTGCGATGTGCTGGTTTCAGGGAGACCAAACACACCATGCAGGCATGACCATAACAAGTGTTATGCGAACATGTCATTGTGCCAATTGATACAGGTGTGGAGTTTGGTATGAAAATGATCACTAGGACCAGAGAATTATGATGATCCTGGTGTCATAATTATGCCAAGCTCAGCCAGCGTCATTTTACATATTTTGTGATCCCAGACCAAAGTTGAGAAGATATAACCCCGCCTTCAGAAGGTCATAGTTCTGAACCCCCTACTCCCATCCCCTTGCTCAGGTAACAGAAAAAGGGCGGTCTTGGGGGGGGATAAAAAGGTGGGCAATTGGTAATGGAGGGAGAGCCTGTTTTTACCATCACAGAGACAACATCAAGGCTCCAAGGAAGTATGGTATGATACTCTTTTATCCCTTTTATTTTATACTGTTTTGTACTTGTACTATTTAAGTCTATGTCTCTTTTTATATGTATTTTTGTATAACAGCACACATTTTATACTCAGATTAAACATTTTTAATCAGTTCTGTCTTTGTTCTCTAATCAAATTCAGCCTAGAGATAGCCTTTTGTATACATATAGATTTGTCACGTTACTAAGCGGTTAACTATATAGATATCAGCTTGGGGATTGTGTAGTTATCGCAGTCTGATTGTTTTTGGGTAACCTAAGACGCCCGGTTTTAAAGTTCTTGGTGGTGGCAGCGTGTTTTACACTGGGAGTTTTGGGGTGACTGGTTGGGGTTGGCGGTGGTTGCTTGGTGCCCTGCGGGGAAAGTGACCAAACACGTCGGAAGTCTGGTTGGCGTTTGACCCTTGTTATGCCCGTACTCCCACGTCACGGCTCGGCCGATAGCCCTGTCCGTGACAACAGGTACCACAAGTACCATTTTAAATAGCACCCTGTCCCCAATGTCTTCAAACACAACCTTTGTTTGGTGTTTCTCATTCATGTGTCCTAGATAAGTTGCTTATGTATGATGTCTTCTCAGACCACCATACGGAAAACCAAGAAAGAGGCTCAAGAAAGGAGGTGACTGAGGGTGGGTTAAGAGCTGAAGGATGCAAAATGAGTCCTTAATCAGGCCTAGTAGCGTAAACTAAACATATAATGCAGAGCTATCACCATATTTAAGGAAAGAATGTGCTATTCCAGAAAAAAAAACATCCAGAGCATGTTAGGCCCCAAGCATGGGTCAGATGGATCAGACAATGTCAAAAACCGACCTTTCCTGCATAAAGCAACACCTTTAACAGAGACCTTTATTGTTGCTTGTGTTCTAAGCATAATGCTATGCACTTAGTCCACAGAAACTGTAGTAGTATAGAATAAAATACTAGTAGGTTACTAGGGTGTGGTAGCCTTTAATGCAATGTTTAGTCTGCAAACAGATGAAAACTCGTGTGGTGCAAAACATGGAATAAAATTAGTATCCATGACCCCATTTTGTTTGTTTCTTCTGAATTCAGTTGAAGCCCCCATCCTGCTATTGAGCTTTCACAAACCCCAGGATCGTGTGTCGATGGCATTGACAGGTTACCAACTTTACCCATGGGTCTGTTAATCTTATTTCTACATTAAATCCATTCAGAGGTGGGACTTCATTCTCCAGGAAGAAATTTTTTTGTCCCATGGAGTAAGCATAGAATAATGAGTTTGACATCTGGAACAGTATGTTTTACAGGAATGTGGCAGGACACTGACAGATTGTCACATATGCTCATCCACATTTCTTTCGAGTCATCTGTCGTTTTGTAGCTACCCAGATGCATCAGTGTCGGTACATCGACTTGAACTACATGGCATTCATTTGAAGAAGTTCTTATCACGGTCTTCAGGTTACGCATACTTTTCTTTGACAGTCTTCAAACCACCCACAGGTTTTCTCACAAAATATCAGGGAAATAGCACTATGAAGGGACATATTATGAATAAATCACATTAGGAGTCCAACTTGTACAATCCATTTAAGTGTGAAGTAGACATAAAATTGTTGTTAAACTTGTGAATTCTCTTTTATTAAACCTTAACTGCTGTTGTGAATAAAAATGTGCCTAACTATATCTAAAGCCCATGAACTTCCTCAAAATCCACAATTCCGCAGAATTACTCACACACAGCAAATATTACAAATCATACTATATTTGGGAGCGGTCATATGTGAAATAAATTGCATATTTAAGAACACAGATGGTTTTCTTGCCACGGACTATTGTTACAAAGGTTGCTAAAACTCTTAGCATACAGTACTTGTACCCTTGCAGCCTGATGTCTGATTCCGTTCTATTCGTTTAGAGATACCATCATTTTGCTGACTAAACAGACATTATTCAACCATAAAATATGTTGTAAATGGCTGTGCTGATGTTATCAGTTATGTCAGGAAACTGACTTGACTGTTTCATACAATAAAAACACAAAGTAAAAAAAAATAAAAATGCAACACTCATGTTTAGACCAGTAAAGAGGTAGAGCAGTATATATATATATCATACTATCAAAGCTTAAGACCATTTTAAAAAAAAGTTTTGGTGGCCTCTCAGGAAAATGGCTGTAAATATAATGCCTTGAGTCACTGGCATAACTACAGGGGTCGCAGATGCGACTGGGCCCATACCTCTAGGGAGCCCGTGCCTCCCCGGCGACACCTTTTTGTCTCCTCTTATCGGTTCAAAAGGGACCTGACGACCTGGACCGCACCTATCCAGGTCGGAAGGGCCCTTTCCAAACTATTTTGAACTGGCGCGGGGAGACAGGAATGTATTTGGGTCACAGAGGAAAAGCTGCAGGAGTGGTGAAAGGTAAGCGGAGGCGGGATATATGTATGTGTGTGTAATATATATATATAACGTGTATTCTGTTTGTATATAACATATGCTGACAAAAATGTTAAAATACAAGTATGCCTGTTCATTAGATAAAATACTGTATTACCACATACATACACGTGTGTGTGTGTGTGTGTGTGTGTGTGTGTGTGTGTGTGTGTGTGTGTATGTGTATGTGTATATGTATATATATATATATACACACCCGTATTGGCCTTAAAGTTTGGTGCTATTTTAAAGAAAAAATTTGTTTTAGAGAAAAAATACACAAGTGGAATGGTAAAGCAGTATTTTATCTAATGAACAGGAATACATGTATATATATTTGTGGTATCTATTATGAAATTATTCAGCATAAGTTATATACAAACAGAAAATTGGAAAACCAATAGCCATTTTAACGGTCCTCCCCCTTAATTCATAATGCACCTTATAGATATGCCACCCTCCCCAGATTTACCAATGCATCCCCAGACTCCATGGTGTCTAGCGGGGACAGCCAATGGACATCTGCCACTTCTGGAAGTGCCGGCAGCATCTGAGGTTAACGTCTGCGTGATGCGCTCAGGCAGCCTCTGCTGCTGGCCTGTAGTTTCACCGCGGCTTCTTTGACGAAGCACTGGAAGGTTATGTCACGCTGGCGCTCCGTCATAGAAGCCGCGGCGGAAGTGCCGGCAGCACCAGGGGTTGTCTGCATCGCACAGACGCCCACCAGCTGCCAGAGAGGAGGATCCAGGACCCCTGCCGTGCTGCGGGGGGATCTGGATCCTAAACCTGCTGCTTACCCGAAACAGGGCTAAATGATAAAGAAAAGAAAAACACCTGCAGTTCCGGGCACCGGGCGATACGACTTGCGCATCCCTGCGTGAAACCCACTGATTATAGGCAGCAACCCCACTTAAAAGAATTAAAGTAGGGGGGAAAAAAGTACAGCCTATAATTGGGCCAATACGGTTTATATATATATGGATGTACACTTGTAATGTAATTGTGTAATAGTATTATATATGTTGAAAGGGGGGGGCAAAGAGGGCACAGACCAGTTGTGTGGGGGCAATGATAGCACAGACTACCTTTTTAAGTTGGGGGGGCACAGGGCAATTTTTCTCATCAGGGCCCCATGGTTTCTACTTATGCCCCTGCCTCGAGTGCTTTGATCTACGATACTGCAGGTCACATATTCATAGGTAGCTACCAGTTGTAGATTCGGTCATGTAATTTCATGTGCATAATAAAAAGAATACCAAGAAATCCGTTATAATAGCTAATAAGATACATTGCAAATAGTTTCCACTTATCTTTAAAGACATGCTGTACATTATGTAGGCTCAGGGAATAATGGCATACAATAAAGACATCTTCATTTCCAGATTCACTGCTGTGCATATCACAAAGAAACATTTATAGCAATAATAACACGGTCACACTAACGCAACTAACAAAAAACATACAAGTGAATGTTATATGCACAGCTACACCAATACAGTGACTATATTGTATCCATATTAAAAAGACCATTGATTTCTTAAACTGAATAAACTTAGAATAAAATGGTTCTTTTTAATGGACTGACACACAATATTGATACGAATAAAAGACTTGTTCACATCATAGCTCTATTCCTATTGTGCAGCGTCCAACAGCGACCTTTCGTACTAAGACATCATCTATTTTCTGTAATTTAGATGCAATTGTAGCAACTACACTTGTATAGAACAATGAGCTTTAAAGATACTGAATACTCAGTATAGATGTGTGTGTGTGTATATATATATTATATACACATACATACATACACGCACACATACATACATACATACATGCATACACTGCTCTGCCCAAATATTGGGGTACCTTTGGTAAGTATGAGAAAAGCCGGCTGTGAAATTGTCTATGGTTTAACCCTTTTCTTAAAAAAATACACAAGCATAAGTCATATTCTGCTCTAATGGATATCAAACAATTGCAAACCAAAGTTTATTCAAATTATTATTTTTTTTTTAAACTGTGAAATTTAAATGTGACACAATTATTGGCACCCCAATTAATTAATATGAGAAGATATTTTTGAGGTACCGTACTTGCTCCGAGACTTTTTTTTTTAGAGCAAATGTTTTGAAAAACACCCTTGCCTTATATTCGAGGTCTTCTTATGATCGGACCTCAAATAGGTCTGACTACAAGACTAAGATCCAGATCCCCAATCTCCACTGCCGATGCCCAACACTTTCACAACCTTCCGGTGTTCAGTCATAGAAGTCCTTGCGGAAGTCCCGGGTAGCAGCACATGTTGTGTACGCGCATCGTGCAAACATCCACCGGCTGCCACCACTACACACCAGGGAGTCTGGAGCACGGGGCAAGTATAGGGATGCACCGGTAAGTCGGAGAGGGGGGTATAAGGCATATCGGAGAGGGGGGTATAAGGCATATCGGAGAGGGGGGGGCCAGAGTAGCAAGCCATGGGGCAGATGTGCATAACTGGGTGGCAGGTTGGCAAATAAAAGGAAATAAAAAACAAGAAATGCATTTTTCTTAATCATAGTTTTTATTAAATATGAAAAAAAAATTACATGTGAATATTTACTAATAAAACTTTTTTTCTTATAGGGTTGTCTTATTTCTTTTTCTTTCTAAATTAATATTCAAATTGGGGGGGGGGTCATGTTATAATTGAGCAAATACGGTAAATTCCCATTCATGCATAATTTTTTTTTTTTAGTATACCCGGGTGACTAGGAACAGGAAATTGTTCAACAGGGGTATAAATATTAGGTAACACATTGGGCAAATTCCCTTAGTCATTCATCACAATGAGTAAGACCAAGGAATATAGCTGTGCAGTAAAATGGAAAGTGGATATATGAAAATAGCAAACCCATTGAAACCGCCCATTTCCACCACAAGGGCAATAATTAAGAAGTCCAAGCAGGACAGTGATCCAAAACATACATCAAAATCAACACAAACATCAAGATTTAACATTGGACCACAACATCAAGGTCCTACCATGCCCATCCCAACCCCCTGACTTGAACCCCATAGAAAACTGTTGGGAGAACTTAAGAAGAGAGTCCACCTCAAAATCTGATGAGATTTATAGAGGAATATAGATCACTTGCCCTGTGATAAAAAAAAAACAAAAAACAGTGGTGTTCCTGCCAATTTCATGCCACACAAGGTTATCAATACAAGACTTTATATTTCAAGATCACACACCAGCCACAAATGAACGGCTGTTCACTTCATTGGTTTGTGCAAGCAATATAATATAATAAGAATTGGTTTTGGAAATATATAATTTAGCATAAAATGTGTACCACACAGTTGACTAGTAGTAAAGCCAAACTGGCAGGTACCAGCAAATACAAAGTATAAGACTGCCAAATGTGCTCCTTTATTTCCTTGGAGACTATGGTCTCTTCCTTGTGCCTGTCTAAAGCAAACTTGATACCAGTTTGTGATAGTTTTTTCTTGTTTTATTATACATTTAAGTTTAGGTTTCCTTTCGAGAAACTATCAGAATATTGGGGCTGCACCAGTGGATTTCACAGTGTAGAAGTTGTTAATGCTGCAAATGACTACACGTTGTGTTCACAAATCCACTTAAAAAAAAAGAAACTGTATGATATATATATTATACACACACCTCTGAGGGCCATTGACAGCTGCAACAGGAATGCCAGCTGAAGCAACAACCCAGAAAACAACTAATCCTTCTGAGACATGCAGGCAGTAGAACTCTTCCACAGCTCAATGTCAGGTTGAACCGACATAATCTCTGCCTCAACGGAATATCCAATGAACAGGCCTAACTACTGCAAAGTATGCAAGCATTCCCAAGCAGTCTTTTAGAAGGATATTCTTATTATCACACGTCCTAACCCTTATACATGTTTTTGTAGACTGCATTGTGTGCATTGTTGCATACAATACAGTGCAATAAAGTGTTTGTGTGTTAAATGGATTAAATTAATGTATTGGTCCAAATGACTCAAGCTACCTAAAAACATGAAGCTGCATTACAACCTCTGGAAAATGTCTTTCACATGACTTCTGCCCAAACGTATCTTTACTTGGCTAGTTTAAATCTTAACATGCCAAATACAATCATGAGATCAAATCCCTGCATTTTTATGATTTTGTTATCTCAGTGCTGTTGAGCTAGTCTTTAGTTTGATTACAAAATTATGCATACTTAAATTCTACATATGATAACATGTAACTCAATGAAAAGTCATTAAATTGCATGCAGCATAGTAAGTACTCGAATACCGCAGACAAAGTGACCAAGTGTGGACACGGAGCGTATGTGCCATGTACTTTATTACACATTGTTATCAGTAGCAGATACAGTCTCATTCCTTTCTGTAAATGGTTTACTGGTTCAGTTTGGTTGTTTGGGTTCAAACAGGAACAGATACATAAGTGGCACAGACGCAATGAAGAAACAGTAGCGGGAGACACAGTGTGTGTCTGGTATATGTAGATAGCTCAGGGTAAACACAAGGAGAAATGCAGAAGATATGTTCCATATATATGCACACGCTATATAGGACTCAATTCATTAAGAACGCTATATAGGACTCAATTCATTAAAATAAAGCAAAGAAGACTACTAGTTAATGATCGCTTAAAAGCTATTCTGTCCTTGGACTACAACTTTGCAATTTAGTAATCACTGGATAATAGTATAATTATAGCATAAGTAGTGAACATTACATTGGGTAGCAATTCAATTAGACGCCTGGCATGGTGGGTCTGAGTCATAGTCATGAGTAACAGTATATAAAAATAAAAAAAAAAAAAAAATTACAAAACGGGGTATCTAACCTCAATATAAAATCTATACATCACCAAGTGCTTTTTAAATAACTTGTGTTCCATTATTGCAGGTAGAGAAAACAAATCATGGGCTTATTAATGAATTGTGACAATCAATACGTACTTGAATTATGCTGTTTTAGGTACGACACTTAATACATAAACCACTAGTAAACCAACTTTGCCTTTTGACCTCAAAATGAGAATTAAAATAATAAAATCAAAATGATTTAGCTAAAACTGCAACCAATTATTGTCTACAACAAAACATTTTAGGTAAACTCACAACAGACCAGTGGGAAATTCCAGTTAAGATCAGAAGGATAATCAGGACCTTAATTGTTATAACTTGTTCATACGGAAATAAGCGTACCAGCAAGTTCACAAGCTAGCCTTTGCATGCTTTTGAATGCTGCTCCAGAGGAATTACCGTTATTACCAACCAATACAGGAAGAACATCCGTCTCTAAAGCCTTCTCTAATATACACAGATCAGAAATCAGCAAGTTTGAATTTAGATGTGAACTATAGATGAAATAAATGAGACGTGCGTGCAGAGATTTATTCTACATGCCTTTTGACCCAGATGGCCTGTTTGACAGGCTATGGACACCTACGTAGTTGTAGCCATCTGTACGATTTTAAAAACCGAGTGCATACCTGTTATGCTATAAATAACCTTCACCAGATTGATGAAATGAGATAGAAATTTTCCATGTCCAACAGGGCAGTTGCCAAGTTACTCCAGACCAACATTATTTCTTTTGTCCTGCATTATGCTGCGTTTGTGTCACAATATGAAATGCACTCACCGAGCAACAATTAATTGTGTGTTATCCAAACAGTGCTCAGGGTAGCTTTACAGAACATAATAGGTTTTCTCGCCCTATACAAGCGCCACCTATTCTGGTTCAATAATGTAACACGCTGTCTAGCTATATAGAGGCATAGTAGACCTTGTAAACATACCATAAGTACACTACAATGATTTGTGTGGTAAATAGGTTTATTTAAATCTCACGTGGTAGTAAAACATTTTATTCATGGTATATATACACACAATTAAAACTAGTTAGAAAAAAGTGTGCACACAGACGGTATATTTTAGCACGCTGTATGTCGACCTACTGTACAACAAAAAGCAATTATATATATATATATAGCTGAAGGAGTTACACCAGAAAATGTGGTGTGGTTAAAACATTTTATTAATAGAACATGGCTGGTGTGATATTTGGCATGGTGGGAAAGAATTCCAGACTGTAGTATGATTAAAATAATAGAAAAGGTTAAATAGGCAATAAAAAATCAAGATGCATTGATCTATCTGTGATAGGTAACCTATGGCACCCCAGCTGTTGTGGACTATTAATACTGGAAAAGCATCATGGAAACTGTAGCTCCCAGCCCAGAGTGATCAGCTTGTACTGACACAGTGTTAACTGGCAAAGATAAGACGTCAAGAATCCCTTAAGTTTAAACAAAGAAGCAAGTCTGCAAGTTCATCTTTATCCACAAGTGTAGTAAACAAATGGAATCGGATCAAAGTGTATGTGGAATTTTAAAACATTTTACAACAATATTTTTAACACAACCATGCAATGGTTTTTCGCTGAACTTTTTGAGCCAACTAGTTAACGCTAAATCATTTGCAAGGAATTCATCCAATTGTGTCCTTCCTGCCATAACATTTCTTTCTTTCTTTCATACAGGAGTGTTTTAAATTTTAGGTGAATAGAGTTTGCTCTTTCTGAGTTGGCTCTCTTCTGATCATGGAACCTTTGACTCCACTTGGAAAAAGCACTAGTAACAAAAACGTCTTGGCCAATAAAATTACAAAGCAGAATCTCAAAATAGCAACATTTTAACGACATGTGGTGTTCACAAAATATAGTTTTGAATTTTCAACTGCCCAATACTGAACTTGCAGGTTAGTCAATACTAGAAAATGTTTCAGTCAAAATAGTTATTTTTCAACGGCAAAAACAAATACCGGTACATTTATTTTTAAAAATGAATTAAATGCCTTTTTTTCAAACATGATATATTAGGTGCATGAAAATTAAAGAGACTTAAAGAGGCAATGTTTTTGGACATCTCTATTATTATAAAATGTACGGTCCTTACAGATAGCCCTCTACTATATTTTCAAATATATCTTAAAGTTAGCAGTTTTGACAATATGTGTATTTCACATATAATAAAAATAAATCTCTTAAAGTGCCAAGAATACAAAATATTAAAATTAGTTATTTTAATGAACATGTGGTGTCGGCTGAAAGGAACTATGGAGGACAGATTTCCATAGTGCCAATTTTTCATAGAAAAAAGGAAGCAAAGAGGAAAATTACATTAATTGTGAAACATAAACCACTCCTTTAAAGTAATATGCAAAGCACTGCTCCATCTGGGTGGGAAATTACTGGCCTTGCTGTATCAGGCCTTGCTGTGCAACAGATAAAGTAAAAGGGGCGAGACACAATATTTACACTCAGTAAATATAAGGATACACATAAAAGAAGTTGGCAGGTAAAACTATATCGCAGCTGAGTATGTTTCCACAAGTGACCTTTAACTCACCAAATTCTAGGTGTAGTGCAAGGTTTATGGCGTTCCCACTAACTAGCCACGTAGAAAAGCAAGGATAGCTTGGTGGATATCAATTACTGGCACATTATCATCAAGCAACAAAACTGATGTATATAGTGCAATGTGTGTATGATATATATATATATATATATATATATATATATATATATATATATATATATATATATATATATATATAATTACACACACTCTATACAACTCCAATCCTAAACTTTGTTGAAAGGCATATACAAAAAGTAACAGTGTGAAGTGACATAAATTTTAGCAGATTCCAAGCAGGATTGTTTTTTTAAAAACGCTCATATTGGCATATGTTCATGAATACATTCTGTTCTGCTCATTCACACATTTTTAACGCATACAACCTTCATAAAGATATCTCGGCCACAGCATGTCAAATTAGGCCAAACATGTGAAAGGTTTAATGAGTAAAGAATGCAATGATTGAGCTGCCATGATCTGATTACTGCAAGAGCTCCATCAATCAGTGGCATCACTTCTCATCTCTCAGGCCTAGCCTCAGGAACCCAAGATCCAAGTGTCACTTCAAATCTACATTTTAATATGCCAGCTGCAGAAAGAGGGCTTGTTTCCTATTTAAAAACAGAAAATAGATACACGACTCAGGAAGCTAGCTTACTACCTTTAAAGAATAGCTCTTAATGCAAGATGGGCAAGCAATTTGACTCACGCAATTCCAGAAAGGCTTAGTTTTTAATTTTCTCGTAGCCTCGTGGGGGAACTCTTAATTACTCCCAAGGGTCCCCTCCCTAGCCAAGCTGGCAACCTTGCCACTGGCTACAACATACATTACAAGTCATACAAGCTAAAGCACTACGTGGAACAGTGCAAGCATCTGGGGACCTGATTTAATATCTTGTATTGGGCCCATTAGAATCTTCATCTGTCTCTGATTACTCCTAGAACATTGTTTGTGTTTCCATTGATTGTGTATATATTTACATATTTATTTGTTGGTTATAAAAACCCAGATTTTCACCCTTTTAAATGTGGATACACAGTCCACCAGCAGGACATCATGGATTTCAGGCTGTTTGCTTACAATGTAAATAAATCATTAGGGATTACATGATTTGATCGAGGAGATTCCATATAGAACCACACTGTGATCTCTAAGTCTATTTGCTTCACACTGAGGGATACAAAGACTCACTCTTCTACGCATCAGCATGAATAAAAATATTACAGAAGCGCAGCCAAATGCAGGGAGCTGACAAATACTGATTCACTACTCTAGTCATACTTAGTCATGTACGAAACGAAAGATTCAGCCAACCTATCACTAAGTGGGGGCTAGAGAGGGCTTCAACTTAAATAGAACATTGTTCATATCGGCCTTAGCAGACAAACTCTCATTCTCCTTCTTTTGGATGACTCTCTGGTTGGTACACAGTGTCTTAGTCAACAGCAGCAATAAGTTTGGATTATGTATCAGAATAAAACACTGGAGGGGTGACATGGAAATAAGCCCTGTTTTCATGAGACCACCTGCTCAATACATACTTTTTACAGATCCAACAATGCACAGTACCACAGTGTAATCAACCTTAAAGGGACAACTCAACCACCATATCCACTTTAATGTATGATAGCTGTATGGTGCCTTAAAATTTTGAATGTTTTCTGGTTTGCGAATGCACAGTAGGTTTCCGAATGCCCCATATGCATTTGTCTCTTTCTCTTTTTGGCTGAGCACACGTCGTTGCATGTGACATAGTCACCTCGGCACTGGCCCTGGGATGGTCTGTTTAGAGGCCCATGCACACTCGTGGAAACAATTCTCAGACCGAGGACGAGGAGGCCTGCTGCTGCATGGCCGTCTCTTCTGTGTCAGGTAAATGCTTTGGTGGATGGGTTTAATCTTATTAGATTAAATAGGATACCAAAAAAAAAAAAGCCATGGGGGGGGCCAGTAAAGTAAGTTAGCCAGTGAATTTACAGGGATATAAAATGTAGTTTCAACAACAAGCTTTTTTCACTAGTGCACGACTGACTCATAACTCATAGTCAAATCAGTGAAATTTCTTCAGTCCCCTCACCATAATGGAAGATAACTTGGTGGAGTGGCTCTTTATAAGGAATAGTGAGTTGAAAGGAGATTGCGCCTGAAAATCCCCCTGCTAACTAAACAGACAATGGACTATCTTCCATTTCTTTTAGGGATAATGTGAAGAAACATTGGAACTGTAATCACAAAACCTAACTATTCCAATGATCTATTTAGTGAAATTTTCCACAATGAAAGAAAGAAAAAAACTCCATTGGCCATAATTCAATACTGTAAAAGAAACACAGCTATTTGTCATTCTGCCCCTGAGGGGGTAACACATGGAGTTGATAAAAGCACTTTATTGACTGATGGGATGACATTCATGTCACAGCCTTATATGCTTAGTCAGTAGTAGTGTCGCTATAAAAATAAAGCAACTGGAAGACACTCATCACATCATTTATAAACTGGGACTTCAGTGTGAGGGGGAAAAAAAGGAAGTTTTGAGCTGCAAAGATTCTTAGGAAAAATGTGATGTTCCCTCAATGTTCCAGGGAAAAGAAAAACGTTAGATTCATAAAACCAGAAGCTCACCGATTCTGTCCATTTCTAGCTGTAGCAAAAGCTAAACCACGGCCTTATGCTCAGCCTCGTCTTATGTGTATCCCATGAATGCTTAAAAAGGAAGTACATTAGAGACACTAGACTCTGCAATCACGGCTAAGGCCCTATTAAATACCACTAAGCATTATGGAGAGACACTTCAGATTTATTGACAGGGAGAAGATTTGAAACATTCAGCTCCTGCAAGCTTCCACCCCACCCAAAAAAGCACATTAACCAGTATCCCCTTATGGCCCAAGGACCAAGCTTTTAGTTTTTTTTGGGGGGTGGGGGTAAAACACTTGCTGGATACTAATACTACATATAGGAAATTTGGAAAACATGTACAAGAGCACATTTTGAAAAGAACCATATGCACTCAAACATTCCGTTTAAATATTTAAAAAAAAAAAAACAGTAGTGGAAACTGGAGACGTCAATAATAACAAAAAAATGGGGGAAATAAAAAGTGGATAGCAATATTGCTGTGGATTTATGAGTTTTCCATTAATCAATTTTGAAATACATTTGAAATACACTGGTTTTAAAACCTACAAACTGTAAAAAAAAAAAAAAAAAAAAAAAACATCAAGCTTAATACACACACATTTTTTATAACTGTGTGCAAGCCAGCACCTGCGCAGTACAAAGCAAGAAATCAGATGCAAAGACTTGGCTCCATGAACTGTGAATGGGCCAAGCCATGTGTGATGGATACTGGAAAAGACAAGATGAAAGCCTGTGCTAGCTCACCAAGCTATAAATGTGAAGCATTAAAATTGTGGGAAAACGTACATATGTGTCTTTATTCTGTACCCACGGCCTCAGATGCACAAATGTGGGGGGAACGGCATATGTGACATGGTACAGTATCTCATATTCCAGATGCGTTTAGGGTTTCAATCTATGGAATGCTCAGCAGGAAGCATGAACTGCATAGCTACCCCAGTGTTTGAATATCTATTGTTCTCAGGTAAGTACTTGAAAGACAGAAAAAACAGGTAATAGTGAGAAAATTACTGTACAGCAATTTGCTATTTGCTTAATAGATCCATTTATAACACAAGCCAAGGAAAAATGAGATCCTTCATTCATTTGTATAAAAAAAATATAATATTTAATACCTCTCTGAAGGAAAATGTACAGAAATCATGCTTACCCTCTTGAAAAGGCCTAACAATTTACTCACCTAATAGTGACGCTTAGAATGTTTTTTTAGCAAACTATAATTTTGGACCTTTGCAGGACTCTTCAGATTAGAGGC
Source organism: Spea bombifrons (assembly GCF_027358695.1). Lineage (NCBI taxonomy): Eukaryota > Metazoa > Chordata > Amphibia > Anura > Pelobatidae > Spea > Spea bombifrons. Next base: position 49,219,656 of record NC_071091.1, read on the forward strand.
GTTAAGGAGGAGATTTAGTTTTACTTGGCTTCCTAGGGTATTTCTCGCATAATTTATCAATATAATCAAGAGGAAAAAAACTGACAAGAAGCCAAAAACTGGTTTAAGGGCAGCTATTAGAAATGTGTTACCACAGCTAGATGGGGCCTGTCAAAAATTCATGCCTTATCTGATAATTTTCTAACATTGTTTAGGAAGAACACATAACTGATTTCAGGCATGCAACCTGTTTGATGAAATGCATGTGCCCAAGGTGGACACAAGGTAAAATTTACAATCGTTACGATCAATCCGACATTGATAACCATATAAAATCATGTTCGTCATAATCCATCTCCAGGATTTCTCTGTGACCCAATTTGCAGGAGATTTCTACGATTTGCATCGTAGTGGCTACATCTCTAAAATATTCTTTCCAGCCTGCCAGTAAAATATCAGCCAGGTACCTAACCTAGTAGTAGAAACTGCTGTGGGAAAGATGAATATAGAGTGTTCAGTACTGCTAAGCAATTCAATATGGTATTTTTTTATTTTTTTTTTACATTCGGTGCACAGCCCGTTGGCTTTATGTGACTGACATCAGGTATGCAGTACCAACCATAGTAGGATTTATAGTTAATCCAATTCAATCTGTCTATTCCAGAAAGACCATTCTAAGTTTAGTGAACTAACACTATTACCAGAGCAACAACTCATGATGGACAGCAAACAATTTTGTTTTGCAGAATGCGAATTAAATGACTGACTACAAGATCACAGGGACTTCCTCTGTCATGGAACACATTAATTAACTATACTAAGCAGTGCATGTAAATACATACACAGGCATGGCAGTGTTAAGCACACTTAAAAGGGACTCTCCACCCATCATATGCACTTATGATGGCTGAGTATGCCCCCTGGCAAACGCAAGAATCCTCCCATATGTATTTGACTCTTTCCCTTTGACTTGCAGATATAGCCATCTACATCTGCTGGTGCCTTTGCTCACATCACATACTCGCGCGTATCATCCAGTTTGACTTTCCAGAAACATCACTCATTTTATATACTTTATACAAGACCATCCAAGCTATTCTTCAACAATTTTAGTTTTAAAGTAGGCAGACCGGCCAAACCACGCCCGTCTATTAACCAAGGTCTGCAAATACTTGACCTTAATCCTTTTCGTTAGGTTCAGACTTCTTGGGGCCAAAAACTTTCAGTTCAGCATACGATACAGGTTTACTGACGGACACAATGAGATCTGTGCTCACTTCTGTCCAGAGATGCCTTACAGCTTAGCCCTTACAAAGAAACAATAATTGGCTTGCTAGAGCATCATATAGTTAATACATCATACTAGGCGACTCTTTATGGCAATGCTAATGAAATCCTGCTTATTCAACTAAATAATTTTCTCTATAGACTTCCATTACTCAATGTCCTCCTGGTTGAGTTTCCAAAAATATTGTTGCTTTCTGTTTTAAAACAATATAATGTTTTCAGATGGATTGCATGTGTCATGTGAATAGATTAATATAATGTCTGTCTTAAAGTGTTACAAAAATGTGGTAGGTTCCAGTTAATCTGGGGGACTTTACTTGTGGGGTCTGTAGCAGACATCACTAGACACATAACTCAAATGTAAACATCCCCTTCTACATTATGATAACCAAACACAACTTCACTTATTACTAAAAAAATATTATGCTCTCATCTGGTCATGTACCATTTTATAGCATCAAGTCAAAAGTACATTTCACAAAGCGTAAATGTTTTTACTGTGTTGCAGTGACAGCACATAAATGCCTAAATGAAGATAAGAATAGCTAAAGATTGAATTGTCTCTTTCATTTTTAATAATAGTTTGAACCGCAAACCACATGGAGCTAAAGGTGTAAGGGATACTTCCTCTTCCGTCAAAAAGTAAATGCAGACGAGTAGATCAGGTGCATGCTGGGAGAAGGATAATGTGATAGCTAAATATCAGTATCTACTTTATGATACGACAACTTACTGACAAACGATGAACTAGGCAAGAGTTTGGCCTTTTTCAACAGTATTAGGAATTATTTAGTTACATTCACCAGAGCAGGTGGAACCGTACCCTTAACAAGTAACATTTAAATACATTTCCATCACATAAAACAATGTGTACATGGTAAAGTTAGGCTTTGTCTACTTAATGAACATTGTTACAAATCAAAAATCCAACTTATTTCTTAATAACTGTTTAAATAGTGATTAGTTATTTTCTCTGTATGTCATCCATTTCAAAGCAATGTTTTTCTTTAAATGGTACATAAGATCTGTAACTCTACAAATAATTTTAAACAAAGTTCATTAATAAAACGGTTGCAGTTTATCAACCTAGCATTGCTTGAACTTTTAGAATTAAGAGAAACAAAAGACTTAGTTTGCTATATACTGTTTTTAAGAATAAAATCCCATTTTCTTGGTACCAACATCATTAAGTGGCAAACGCAAGTAATCACTAACCAGTGCAGTCACCTAAAAACACTGTACGCTTGACGTTTATTCTATTAATTCAGGCCGGAGGCCTCAAAAGAACAAGAATTGCCTGACGTGCCAAAATGTTAAGTCATTTTGAAATGTTGCCTTCAGCCCATTCTGGAATAGGAAGTAACCACCCACTGCATTTTGCGTGGCACAACCGCCAGATTATCCCAGGAGGTAAAAAGTTTATCCATGGAAACTTGCCAAGGTTTGACACTATTTTTTTTCTCCCTTTTAAATTCCTGTTATTACATTAGATTTTTCCAACTATACTACAGAAATTCTGGTTTGCAAATACACATAACTGGCTGCATATTTTAAGAATGAAATACTACTATGCAACTACAGTTTTAGAAGAGATCATACAGATTAAGGCTCACATAAATCATCCAGTACAGCAGCCATCATACTTCTATTTCATAGTCCTACTTCTTACATGTTGTATAACAGTATAGCATGTAATGTTTGAGTTTACGCATAAGGAAATGCATTTCGGCGGCATAAAAACGCAGTGTACTGCTGGGCATATCCAGCTGCCAGCCATACACTGAGGCACCCCATTTTGCCGCTCAAGCACTGGTTCACTGGGCATTTGCCTGGTACGCCAGATGGCCAGCCTGGGCTTGTTTCAAAGTAGCCACCGCAATGCATTTCCTTATACGTAAATTCAAATGTTACATGCTATACAACAAGTAAGAAGAAGAAGTAGAAGTATGAAATGGGTCATCAGGGGGCTGCTGTCCTTAAAGTGCAAGGGTCGCCTTATCACCAGCCAGCCCTTGCTTTGAAATAAGTTTACCCAGAGGGTTATGTACAAAAAGTAATCGTTGTGAAAGGCTCGGAAAGTCGTCCTGTTACCATAGCAACCAGCGAAATAGTCCAATCAGCAGGAATATGTCACTGGCTGATATGCTGGTGAGCCTACTATTGAGATCCATCCCTTGAGAAAGGTAGCCACTGAAAACGTTGGGCATCTTGCACAGACTCTGCCTTTAGTTTTAGCATTTACGGTATGAGTATTTTGAGTTATGTTATACAGATGTGAAAACATAATAAATGCTGTGATTCATACATCATGTGTATGGATCCATATTTTTATAAATTATTAATTATTTGCAAGTTGTGGCTTTAACTTTTTTAATATTCTATGTTTTTGTTGCACCCAAGTGGGTACTAAACTAAGTTTAACATAAATCGCTCTAAATTATCTCAAAAGCGTGTTTAGTTACGTGGATATTTTCTACATTATATAAAATCATGGACGTTTCACATGTTAATGTCAGAAAACGCTCACTAAATAACTAGAAACCTGAGCTAAATAACCACGCTTAGGCTTGAGTGATTTCACTGCGACACAAGACTGCTTTATCTTATGCCTCAGGTATCCTACGGGTTCCATCCAATACTGCTAGCTCTGCATGTTGTGCTTCTAATCTTGGGGATCCCTGTGTGATGTATGTAAAGCACGCACCAAAAAAAACAATCTCTCCTCATACAAAGCAGTATGTAAGAAGCCTGTTCTGGGAGATCCATGTGTTTGCTTATAGCTACAGACTGATTACTTTCAATCATCGCACACGCATTTTCATAAGATAAACACCAATTAATTAAACGCGCTTCCTATGAATCATCTTTAAGGAGGACTAATATGCATATGTAGCCCCAAATAATAAGTCAATCGTGAATTTAGAAAAACGTATACAGAAGAGAACAACAAGAACAGATTATAGATGTAGTTCTGCAACATCGCGCTGAGATGGTTAACAAGAAAAATAAAATCCTATGGCTACTCAGTATGTTTCGTTTCAATACGTTGCCCTTTACAGATCTATGTAAAATAAAGCCAATGCATTCACACATGCAAGAAATATAAACAGACCTAGTGTAGATTCCCCTTCATCTTTCCAGCGGTGAGTCTGCATTTTCCTTAAAGTCCGCGTACAGAATGATATTTATGGAAGATTTATACACAAACATACAAAAACATGGCAGTCACTCCCTTAACAAATCCAGGCTGCTGCTTAGCTATATACGGTCCACTTTTGTGTCGATTGTAACATACAATGATCTGCCTGTAAACAATCCGTGTGCTTCAGAACGCCTTATTGTAATCATTCAAAGCAAGGAAAGGACGCAGAGCTTCAACTGGCTGTTTCTGCCGCTGTAGCTGCTACTGGATGAGTCACTGTTGGACATTTTTTTTCTGCAGGGAAAGAGTGGAGAAACGAAATAGGAGGAGAATGGATGGTGGGGAGTGGATTCAAGCAGCATAAGCAACAACAGATTGCCTCTGGCACACGTTCTCTTGGTGGGTATGATGTCACATCATTGCTGTGTTAATTAATGCAGCAAGCCTCCCGGAGGATACAACTAAAATCACGCCTGATGTACCAGGGTAAAGCACTGATATAGTTTCCACCAAAAACAAATAAGCATGCTATCGAACAGATAAAAAAAAAAGCACTAAAAATTTTGCAAGGATATCATTTTGCTGAAACGTTGTATAATTAAAAATACTTACGTATGCTGCTGTACAAACAGCTGCCTCATAGTAATGATCACTTTCATTTATGTGATTATTGGAATTTTACATCACAACACCACAGCGTCACATAAAACATACTCCGTATCTGGCTATTAAATTAAAATTTCCTTTTTATTTTATTTTTTTTTTAAAGATTTCGAGTTTTTGTACTTTCTGTCCGTGGCACATAAGCCATTTGTATGTGTAATAATTCTGTTATTGTAGTCCAGTCTACTTGACTAAAACCCCGACTCTTTATCACACAGCCTTAATCATCTAACTGAACACTCTGACTCATGGAAGTCTATACAGGAAGAGACGTCATTAGCATTGCCATAAAGAATCAGATCAGTGTGGTGTTTAAGCAAGAAAAGTCACCCAAAATATCACATGGCTGACAACAATGGCAGCCTCCAGGGCATTTTTTCTTAATTGTTTCTGACAATACTAACCTACATTACTGGAGACAGCACTATATTTTATGAACAAGGGAAAAATATTTTCTATGGGACTTCCCTGCTGAGCAGGAATCATTCTTTGCCCATCAATGTATTAATGAAACTTTATTTATTCATTTAAAATACTGTTATCCTCAGCGAGTGCTTCACCTCCCAAGCAATCCTACTGGCTGAAGATAAAAACTTCAACCGCACGTCACCTCTGTATGAGTTATGCACCATTTTCCAACAAAACATGCAATCATTACAAGGTTTTATCTTATATACTTCCCCTAATCTCAATCACTCTTCAGATTATTTACTCAGTATAGCAGGGCTCGACAAATCCCGGGCGCCAGGTCGCCATGGCGACTGATAATTTTCTGCTGGCGCCTAGGTGTTTGTGAGCCAAACCTATAATTGGGTTTAGGATCCAGATCCCCCGCGGCGTTGCAGGGGACTTGGATCCTCCTTTCCGGCAGCAGCGGCCGTCTGTGCAATGCAGACAACCCCGCTGCTGCCGGCGGCTCCGCCCACCCTCCTCACTGAACGGGGCTGGCACTTCCCACGAAGGTCACTGAGTCGCGCTGGCCAGCTGACTCAATTCTATTTCGGATCAACGGGGACAGCTTATTAAAATGCTGCCCCTGTCGATTCGAAATAGAAGTGAGACAGCCGGTGCCGCTCAATAACTTTCGCGAGCGGCACCAGCACTGCTCAGTGACCTTTGTGGGCGGTGCCAGCCCCGTTCAGTGAGGAGGGTGGAGCCGCCGACAGCAGCAGCAGCGGGAGTCCAACAGAGTGCACATCGGGGTCAGGTAAGTGGAAGTAACTGGGGGCATGCTTGGCAGTGGGAGGCTGGGACAAAGATGGCTATGGGAGACTGGGGGCAAAGGCAAACTGTCCCCAGTTTCCTATAGACAGCTTTGTTACTAAATAGCTTCCCATAATCTCATGTTTAGTGACAGATGCCTATGGGAGACTGGGGGCAAAGGCAAACTCTGTCCCCAATTTCCTATAGGCATCTTTGTCACTAAACATGGGACTATGGGAAGCTATTTAGTTACAAAGATGCCTATGGGAAACTGGGGACATAGTTAATTAATGGGATTAATTAATAGTAATTAAAAGTATGCACTGGTGCTTTTTAGTGTGGGCAAAGTGCTGGGGTAAAGTGTGAGTGCTGGAGTAAAGTGAGGGCTAGGGTAAAGTGTGAGACTGTGAGTGCTGGGCAAAGTGTGGGTGCAGGGCAAAGTGCTGGGGCAAAGTGTGAGTGTAGGGCAAAAAAAAGTCCTGGCTCCTAACTTTTTTAGCTGGCTCCTAGATTTAAAGAAATTTGTCAAGCCCTGCAGTATAGACACAGTCTATGAAGCAGGTTCGCAGATTTATCATATACCCAATTTATAAAAGAATGGTGTGAATATACCGGGTAGTTACACATGAGCTATAAAAGCTACAATGGTAGATGGTACCAACTACAAAGCGTCAGTGCGTAAAGCTGGGTTACTCGTTAGACGACTCGCATCTACATTCATCTTAATTGCAGAAAACACTTGATGAATGACTTGATGAAAGTTCAAAGACAAAGCTGCACAACAAAAAAGGAAGTGGCAGAAGTTTCAGGCAAATTCTGGGATAGGGAACACAGAATCAAGGAGAAGGCAACAGCCATATAGAAATACTTTATGAAATAAGGAGACATTTGGCATTATGACCATCTAAAACCAATGGAACATGTTGGTGGATTGCCTGAGAATCTGCCTAGATAATCATACAATAAAAACGAAATTGATTTACATTGTTAAGTACTTTTATGGCCCATGTGCTGCATAAATTTGTGTTTAACTGATATCTGTGTATTACACACAGATGCATACACTTCATATTCTCATACACTCAACAGTCAATGAGTAAGTGGCCACAATGACCTTCACGCTTCCATAACTATACTGTGACTTACTGAGTCCTAACAGTCTCAATGATAAAATATTTTTTAAAGGGATAGGCGGAAAAGAAGACTTGTGTATCCATCCAAACTACAGCACTTACACATTTCAGACTTCTAGAAAGGACATGTACTTGATAGGGGTTGCCTAAAAGCACTGTGCAATCACTTTAGTGTACAATAATGCTATATTACCCCCCCTCACCAACACAAATACAGACTACATGGAAATTAAAAAGGGACCCTCACATCTTTTAGCATAGTTATATTTATTGCACTGCCTATATTGTGAGCCTTTTTTTTCAATCAGTGTAAATCATTTGAGATAAGCAGTTTAAAAGAACACATGTAAAAAATGAATAAACTGACAGCTAATCATTTCAGTAAAATATATCTAGCTCAGCAGTGTCCTCGTGATGCGCAGATCACTTATAGCAACATATGGAGTGCACCTTATCTTAATTACCCTAAGTATTGCCTGTAAAAAAATATACAAATAAGGCTTTATTGTGCCTTCAATCAGATTCCACCAAACCACTTAACAAAAAGGAAGAATAACTTAATAGGGAGAAGGGAAAGGAAAAAAAAACCAAAAAAACCCACAAATTGTGATCGTTATATATTTGTATACACCAATACATAAATGATTTTACTACACTGGTGTATAACGTACATGATTTGGAAAGGTGACAAATACACTTTTTTGCTAAAGAGAATCATATTGCCTCAAGATTCTCTTAGTCAATTCTCGTCTTGTCATACCCCTTGAATATATGTATTGTGTTAAGCGCTGCCTAAATCGTTGGCGCTATATTTAAAAGATAATAATAAAACACATGACCAGGAATGCAATCACATACTCCGCAATCTCTTGATTGGCTATACTAACAACACACAACTATACTATGAGGCTTGATAAATTGAATGACCCATAGAAGTCAACGTGAAAAAGCAGAAATAATAAAGTGTCATAACTAAAACTTCAGAAGCCAGACCTACTTTATATTGTGAGGTTTGTCAAGACACAACTGTAGTGGTTAATCAACAAAAAGTGGGGCGCATGTACATAAGGGAAAACATAAAATACACAATAGTGTGATATTGTGGTAGTGGTTACCATTAAACGTATACTTGGTTTACTTTAGTTCAGACATAGTAAAAAGACCTGCTATACCAAATGTTTTTTAATTTTCAAAGGACAGGTCACTTAAGAGTGGTGACACTGTTTAAGTCCTCATTTCCGATTCAAAGGCAAGATGGCGAGGGGAAAGAAATGTGATACCTAAGAGGAATTTTGACCCATCCCCCCAACTCATACCTATTTCAGAAGCATTTGAGCACACTACAGTAAAATGCAATCCCTGTTACATTGATTGATCTTCAAAAATAAAGTGCTCTAAACACATTCACAATATCTAGGACAAAAATGCCAAATTAAACACACAAAAAACATCTACATGAATGGCATACCGTAGCCACTTTAATTTAAAAAAAAAAAAAGAAAAAAAAGAAAAAGAAAAAAAAAAAGAACCAGCCCTTATCAACAAGGAGCCCTCATGCACACGCACATTCATGTAATGCAAGACTAAACCAAATCGGCAGAAGAAAGGTAGCCGACACTATAAAATTAGTCTACGCACGAAGACACAACACCGCATTACCTAGCATGACACAGAAAAAGAGAGGAAATGGCTTTTGTTTTTTTTGTTTTTTTCTTTTTTAAGGTTTCCTAGGTTTATACACGCATTACACACCTTAACATTACTACATTGAATTGAAATGTGTCTTTGGTTGCAAATCCTTTGATCAAAGGTGTCACTGGTCAATTAACTATAGGGAGAGTTGTGGTTAACTCGGACTTTATTATACATTACGAAGGTCCCAACCCAGTGAGCTTCTGCAGCAGATAGGGCTTGTATAATACATATACAGTTATAGTATCCTCAGCCATTGAATTATGTATTACATAGGACCATCGCAGCCATTCTTGCTGGAGAAACTTACTAGCATTGGTCCTTCATAAGAGTTACAAGGAAGCAGAAACAACAAACTCTCCTTTAAAGAACAAACCAAAGGGTTTACATATGAAATCACTGACCTACATGCCAGTACAGCACAAACCATCCAAGGCAACCCATGAACCTCTAGCGCGATACTAAATTAGGTCATGTAAGTAAGATCACCATATGAATTAACGTTAGCTTTCATAGCACTGAAAATGCCACTACACTACATGTAAAAATGAACTAAATTAAAATCATGTTTGAATTACCCGATTAGTGAATCATAAATGGTGTGTATGTTATTTATTAATATACACTATATGGTATAACATATCCATTTATATGATGAATGGCAATGGTAACAATCCAAACACAATAGCCCAAATCCAAAGACAATCTGATGGTGTAACAACAATGCATTGTCATTAGAGAAAACCATTAAGCTCAAACACTCAAGAGCGATCCTTACAGACCCTGCACTGAAATGAAGGCCTCAAATTATTGCTTTAATTTAAAAAAAAAAAAAAAAAAAAAGATGCAGAATGGTCCTTTAGAGTTCAGGTGGCCTGGAAACCAATGTTACAAACGTTTAAATAGCATTACAGACACACACAGAACCAAATGTTTACAGGCAATGTTTTATTGTGGGTATGTTATACAAACACCTGTAAAGGTTTGTATAACTTTGGGATGTTTACAAGACTTCAACCTTCTTAGTTTGTCCATGTGGGGAGAAAGAAATGGATTCAATGTAAAGCTTTCAGGAGAAAAGAAAATAGGAACGTGACATCAGATGTATTTGGAAGAGCAATAGGGCAAACATTTGTTTACCAATAGCTGTACAATTCAACAGAAGTGATGGAGCCATGGATTCAGAAGGCCAACACATTACACAACACCCGTGACCGAAGAAACGTACATATTCTGCATGCCAAAAGGCTAGTAAATGATAAAATGACATTGTAATCTGAAGCTTCCTACTTCTCTACCAAATGGGCTTTGAAAAATAATGCAGGTCAAAGGGCTTGGGTAGCCATCAAGAAATGTGCTCTGAGACCATGTATACATGCTGCCCACTCTCCCTGACAGCCATCATATATTTTGGACAATCTATACAAATCTATTATAGTTTGTTATGAAAAAATAATTTTGGGTAGAAATCTCATCTCAACTAGTGAAGTTTCCAAAGATGTTTGATATGATGGTTTCAACTTCCAAGACTACATGATGATAAACCTGTGCTCTGAATGAAGACTGGTGCAGCCTAGGATTTTCAGGACCAACATGTTTCCTGGCACTACCCTTCAGGAGCTTTTGCTGAAAAGTCACAAGAGGCCCAAAACCACACATCTCAGGCACAACCTGACTGGTATATCATGCCAGCTACACGCAAGGAGACACATTTTAAATGCAACAATGATCAAAGAAACAAAACAAGAATTTATATGTCCAGAGTCTATTATGATGGAGCAGGAAGTCCTTTCTGTGCGACATGGAAGATTAAAAGCTATATTGACTTTTAGACTTCTCCCCCAACCCAATTGCTAATTCTGTGTGGTGTCCGCGCAGGGAATAACATTATGCATTATTATTGATCATCAGTTCAAGGATACCCATGTCAACATACAAAAAAACACCGCTACACCTCCCCCATCCTTAGGATAGAGAGGGAGAGATGGCTAAGAGCAAAGGCCAGTTAATGATTGAAAATGCCCACCTCCAGAAAATACTAAAAAGTCATCGTTTTCTAACAACGAAGCTAACTCTGATGTTTCAGAATGAATGCAAAAATCACCTGATATTATTATTAAACGCAAAAAGATGTACTCAAGAAAACTGGCAAAACATTAGGCCTATAGAATGAGCATTTTATCAGACATCAGAAACAATGGGATATAATTCTAGACCAAACAGTCGGAAACATCCCTATGAACATCATGCCCTCAGAAGCCAGGGTTCTTCTGTATTCCATGCGCTGCTAATAGGTGGGTCTCTTTATTCATATTGTGGGATTTGGCCCATTCCCACAGCACAATCTCTGTGGCCTAATCCATGACATCATTCTGTATAACTGGGAGCTGACACATTCGCCTTTACCCAATACAGTCCCACCAGGAGCTGTGTGAACATACAGCCACAGGACACCTCATCTTCATCCACACCCACTCGGGGACCTGTCACCCGAACAGCTACCGTGCTGCCACCTCCAAAGCAAAGGGAGCCTCAAATCTTACCCCCTCCCCTTACACCACCATACGCCTCGCCATCAAGCCCTACAAAGGATCAAAAATGATTTCAAGATCTGAAGAAGCCAAAACGTGAGGCAAATCACGAATCCAGAGGCCCTTCGTGACATACGATATTACCCAAGCCATTAAATCACGTCCGCACCGAACCCTGGCGGCGAAAGCACAGACTTATTGCCCATGCCACGATCCCAGCCCATCCGAACCCCTCCTGTGTATGCTCACCGGATCTATAGAAGGCAACTATGTCTGCCGAGTCCTTGGCTGTCTCCTCCGCCCCCTCCCCGGCGTTGCCTCCGCTGCTCCCAGCGGCTGTTGCATTGCTGCCGCTGCCGCTCGTAGCGGTGGTGCCGGTGTTGGCGCTGCTGGAGCTGCTCATGTTGTAGGGGGAGGTGAGGAAGGGTCCAGATCCTCTGAACCCCGGCAGCAGCTGCAAATGAACCTGATCCGCTCAGCGTCCTTCCAATCTCACACTCTCTGCCCCCCTTTGTCCTGGGGATTGCGGCTGCTTGCAGTCACCCAACGTGGCTCCTCGGTATACGGTGGGCCACCGTTAACGCGGCTTGGACTAAAGCTTACATATATAAATCCACAGACACAAATGTATATGAATAGCTGGGGGGAATCACACACCGATAGCAAGAATTCAATGGCAGACTGCTTCTTCTGCCCTAGGGGCGGCCCCGCAAATGCTGAAAGACCAGAATGCAGCCCCAAATCTCCTCCTACTCGCTAATACTGGTCAATATCCGGACAGGGCTGGGAGACAGGGTGGTGCTGCTGCAGCTACTGCCGCCGGCGGGACCGCCCCGGAGTCACCGACACACCGGCTCCGGGAACCCACAAGACTGGTGGTGGCGACTGCTGCTGGGAACGGGGGGGTGGGAAGGTGGAGCCGGCTCACCATGTGAGGGCGGCCCCGTAACGCGCTGCTACTGCTGCAGGAGGACGGCTGAAGGGGAGGTGGGGATACGGGAGCATAATGGTCATTTTCCGAAATCTGGCAAAAGCCATAATCTCGCGAGAGAAATCATACAGTAACCCCCCCCCCCCATCATGAATGCAAACTGTGCGTGTGTGTGAGAGCCAGAACTGTGTACCCATGTCTTTATATATGTGTAACGTACACTATTTTCTGCTTCCATCATATTGTTTAGTGTTAACACTAGAACAATTGTCTATATAGACAACTATCAACCAGTATATATATATATATATACGTATTTGAACTTATACTGTTAAAACATCAATATCTCCTTCATATTACGGATGTAATAATGTACAGATAAAACCTGTTAAACTGTTTGAAAATACTTTAAATAAGAGAATTTGAAAGAGATGCCTTAAATTGAATAACTTCGTCTTGCAAACCAAATTAAACTCATTCACAAAAAAAAAAAAAAATATATATATATATATATATATATATATATATAGATATATATATACGCATACATTTCCGTAGACAGCTCTTTTTTGTTTTTATTCATCCCTGAGGTGCAGTATTTCTTCTGGGGTCTGCCACCCCTTCCACTTCCCTCTCATACAACCAAAGCCCAATGCTGGCATTACAAAAAAAATCTTGTATCTTTAACATACTCATAGTAGTCAGTCATTGGTGTACCCCCAACACATCAAAACTGAATGGTAGTCATCTTGGAACTCCCTGAGGACTCAGAAGCACCTTGGGCTTCAAGCAACCTCGAACCTTAAGGATCAAAATATGGTTTAATGCATCATGAAACACCTGGGGTTGTATTAGGTGGGTGATGTGGAGTAAGTAAGGGATTAAATAGGTGAGTGTTAAAGGAGGGAGGTGAGACTTGTTCTCCTCTAGACTATCCCTAAGACCTAGACTCAGGGACGGCCCAAGACATAATGCCGCCTGGCATTAGTCATTATCTACCCTTCATCTCCGTCATCCCCTATTATCTACCCCCCCTTTTGCTCTTACCTTTCAGCAGTCCTGCAGCGAGTCTCCCTGCTCTGCCACGGTGCGCGCTGCTTTACAGCTGAGCGCCGGAAATGACGTCATTTACCGGCGCTCAGCATTACAAGTTGGCACCGAGACCGAGCTAGAGCGGGTAAGCGAAAACCACTCGGCGCCCCTCTCTCTCCTCGGCTTAAAATAAATAAATTAAAAAAAATAGTGCTTGGGGCGGCAAAGTGCCGCCTCTTCAAAAGTGCCGCCTAGGGCAATTGCCCCACTCTGCTCCCTGCCTAGACTTGCTCTTTCCTCAAACTGTAAAGTATCTTTTTCACACATTATGTGCCGTGGTTAAGACAGCTACTTTATCTCAATAGAGTGTTTGAACTCATGGTTCAGAGCTCCCATAGAAGCCAGTCCAAACTGGGACTGCTAGAACAAGTGAAGGGATGTCTAGTATCTCCACTATAAACCGTGGGCAGTGTCTATATCGGCATAGCCTTATCAAATGCATACGTGGCATTAGGAGGAGGCCTTCCTGGATGGCCATCCATAAGAAGTCCATATGCTGGTTGGTCATTCTGCTTGATGCCACATAAGTCTATGCATCTTTGTTGGGACCGGGACCTTCTGCCCACATCCTGCAGAAGAGTAGGCACCGGGTAGCTGGAGACTGATGGTTTGCAGGTACGTACATTATATGTTGTTCCATTGCTTGATAATGAGCTGGACACCATGTTATATTCTGCAGAGTAATAGAGTAGCCATTATTATCATTTTTCTTGTGCGTGTAATAAAACTTGTTTTATGATTTACAGTTTGATAGCAGGAGGTGTTTGCTTTTCCTCTTTTCTGTTTATTATGTCTTGTCCATACTTCACCTTGGGTTGTGCCTGCAGCCCTAAGAAAACCTTATATTTATCCTCTATTAGACAGGGGTGTCTGCTGAGGAAACTTCGTTTGATGTGCTGTGTGTGGATATTTTGTATTGTTCGTTTTCTTCATTTGTATTCCACTACATCTGTCTTCTGAGGACACTTTATTTCAGGTGTAGTCTGTTGATATTTTGTAATGTCCCTTGCTATATTTGTAGTCCACAATAGCTGCATTCACTTATGTGCAACAGTTCAGTCATCATACGCATTCACCTGTGAAAACTTCCCATAAAATAAATAAACAGATATATGTTATTTTCCTGATTATAGGCTGCATTTTTTTCCTCTATATCTTTGAACTAGCGGTGCGGCCTTTAATTAGGGTTTAGTTTCATAGGATGGGGAGTGGTGCATTTTTACCTCTCCTGTGCTGTCTCAGAGGTCACAAGTTGCCTGTAAATGTGGTTGTTTCTCCCGCTTTGACGCACGCAAGAATATCCATGATGCACACTCTCTCAATGTTTCCTTACCTTTTCCACTGATTTTTTGTCCCTGTCTCTTTCTCTGTACCCTTGCTTCTTCTCTTGCCTCTTCTTGTTCTTCTGTCTTCCTTCGTTATCTGCGTCTTCCTGGTATCAGCTCTGTCAACCAGGCTTCCGGTAGCGCTTCCCTTAAAGGGAAACACCATCTCCCAAAATTGGAACAGGGGAGACACTGGTGCGTGCCGTGGCACCGCCCTTTTGTGGAAGTATTCCAAAAGGCCAGAATATTGCATACGGATTCTGCACTTCTTTTCCTCTGCAAATCCAACTGCATCATTCTGGCTTCTTGGAGCACTTCCACAAATGTCTGAGCTACTGCGTGCACCACAAGGACAGCCTCTCCCCCGTGAGGCTCCTGGATACCGGGAAATTTCCCGGTGGGCCGGTCGGTCCGTGGGCTGGTCGGCCCCGGCAGACCAACCTTCAAAACAGCCGATGAGCGGCTGCGAGTGGGTTTGAAAGCGGCACCCAGGCCGTCTCCTCCAGAAAAGCCTTTAGCCCCCATATAACACACCCCCCGACTTACCACTGCTTCTGGTGTCTGGTGAGAGCAGCGAGTGGAGGCTGGCATTCATTAAGTTAAAGGGGCCGGTGCGCACACACCGCGCTGGCCAATGGCAGTGCCTCAGCACTTCGTCCCACATCTTAAAAGTGGTGGGACAAAGAGCTGAGACACAGCCATTGCCCTCCACTCGCTGCTCTCACCAGACACCAGAAGCAGCGGTAAGTCGGGGGTGTATTATATGGGGGCTTAAGGCTTTTCTGGAGGCAGAGTGCCCCATGATATGCCACTCTGCCTCCAGAAATGCCTTTTAACCTCCTATATGCCACTCTGTCCCATGACATGCCTTTTAACCCTTATATGCCAGAGTGGCATATAGGGGTATAAGGCATTTCAGAGTGGCTTGAAATTTCAAGCTGGACCCTCTCTGTGGAGTCGGGTCAGTGCCCAGCTGAAGGTTTTCACCGATAACAGCCACTTTTCCTCTATGATTGACCCCCAGAGTACTCCATGGCTGCAAGGACTTAGCTACTCCACCTGGAATACTTCACCAAAACCACTAGTGTCATAGTATGTAAATGACTGACACTACGGGAGGTAAACAAGGATTCAACCAGGGTACATCTAAGCAGACGTTAGGGCAAAACTCCGATGCAGGATTAAATCACGAGCCAGTGTCAAACCAGATCAGTAGCAAGGTACAAAGGGGCACAAGCAGCAACAAAGTCCAAAACGAAGCTTGGTTGGGGCGGGCAGAAGTCATGTGAGGTCAAATACTAGCCAAGGTCAAAATTAAAGTGAAATCACAAAAACCATACACTACATAAAAGCTCTACGATTGGGTATCTGGCTGAGGACCTTCAGACCGCGGCACCGCACAGCCGACCAGACATTAGAAGGATGTGCTGCATGTGAACGGGTAGCAGTTAAGTGTATAACAGTGAGTAAACACAAAATGCAGCTTTTAAATGAGCATTTCGTTTAATAAAGGTAAAGCGTTCATGAAAACTTATATCAACCATGTGAAAAAGTAATTGCCACCCTAAACCTAATAACTGGTTGTGCTACCCTTGGGGGGAACAACTACAAGCAAATGTTTGTAATAACTGGTAATGAGTCCTTTATGTCACTGGTATCCTGGCTGACTCTTGGCACAGTTGTTTTAATTCAGCCAGGGTTTTCGTGCATGAAATGCCTTCTTACATACACACCACAGCATCTCAATCGGATTCAAATTAGGACTTTGACTAGATCAGTCCAAAACTTTCATTTTGTGTCTTTTGAGCCATTCAAAGGTGGACTTGCTGCCGGTGCTTTGAACCATTGTCCTGCTTCATAACACAACTGCACTTGAGCTTTGGGTGACAAACAAATGGCCAGAGATTCTCCTGCAAAAACAGAAGAAATCAGAAAGGGGGCAAATACTTTTTCACAGCACTGTATAGTGTTATAATGTGTTTAGAGTATGTTAGTGTATGTGTTAGCATGAGTGTGTGTTTGTTATTATTTGTTGTTAGCATGTGTGTGGGGGTGGGTGTGTGGGAGTGAGTTTGCATGTTAGTATGTGTATGTTGGGAGGGTGCCGACAAAATACTGCACCCAGGAGCCACTAACCCTAGTATAATGCCCCTGGTATAATTAGTACATTGTAAGATTATAGTAAAAAACTGACACCTATTCTTTCAAAGAAATAATGAGCAAAATTGTAGAGCATGCAACAATGCATTTTATTTATTGCCACATAACAGGTTGAAGGGAAATGCTTCAAAGAATAGTGTTACAGTAACCTTTGTAAAATAGCCTAGATTGTCTGCTTTTTGGGAATATGTGCTTTTGTGAGGAAACATCACCTGCTTCCAGCCCCCGCACTGGCTCAGTAAGGGTTACATTGATCTGGCGCAAAAAAAGGAAGACACACAGGACATTGCACTGCAGCTTCTCTTAAAGGGAAGTTATGATTGAATTAAATTTAAAATTAAATATTAAATATTCATGCATATCAATCGCTGAGGAGGCTGCCTAGGAAACTAGACTGTTCCTTTAAGGTTGCCTGAAGCACAAAACTTATGTTGTGATCATTCTGTCTAACTTTTTTGTGGCAACAGGTGCCTGCAACAACAGTTTTGGATTATGACTGTAATGTGAATTCCACATGGCACTAGCCTCTTCAAAGTAAAAAATATAAAAATAAATAAATAAAGCAGAATATAAATAATAACAATTGGGGCAGAGAAGGAGCCAGAGGAAAGAGAAATGGAATACAAAGTAGGGGCTGAGAAAAAAAAATAGTGAAGATTAAAAGAACGAGAAACAAGAAATGGGGCAAAACAACCTGGGAAAAGAAGATTTGAGAGAGGTGTAGTAACGAGAAAATAAAATAGCACGCACAGTGGCATCTCCAGCAATCATATTTAAGGGGGAGCAAAAGTAGGGGGGAGAGTTCCCTGCACCGGCTATCAGTGAGGAGATTTCTCTCTGACAGTCGGGAAGGTCTGCGCGATGGACGCAGACAACCCCCGCTGCTAACTGCACCTCCTTCTGGCTGCAGTGGAAGTTGTCTACGCGACGTCTACCCGCTGCCCCGACTACACACCGGGGAATCAGAAGCACCGGTAAGTTTGGGGCGGGGGGGAGTGTTAAATGGGGGCATAAGGCATTTCTGTAGGCAGAGTGCTCTATGAAATGCCTTTTAACCCCCTTAATGCCACTCTGCTGCCAGAAATGCCTTTTAACCCTCTATACGCCACACTGCCTCCTGAAATGCCCTATACCTCCCTATATGCCACTCTGCCCCATAATATGCCTTTTAACCCCCTAAATGCTAGAGTGGCATATTGGAGTATAAGGCATTTCTGGAGGCAGAGTGGCACATAGGGGGTCAAAAGGCATATCATGGGGAACAGTGGCATATAGAGGGTTAAAAGGCATATCATGGGGCACAGTGGCATACAGGGGGTATAAGGCATTTCTGGGGCAGAGCGGCAAGCCTGGGGGCAGATGTGCATAACGGTGGGGCAGGTTGTAAAATAAAAGGAAATAAAAACCAAAATATTTTTCTCAATCATAGCTTTTATTTAAAAAACAATAGTTTACATGAATTAACATTTACTGGTAAAACTTTTTTCCTATAGGGTTGTCTTATATTCAGGCTCTCTTTTTTTCCTAAATTAATATTCAGATTTTGGAGGGTTGTCTTATAATCGAGCAAATACGATACTCACTTTATTAGGTACACCTGTTCAATTGCTTGTTAACACAAATAGCTAATCAGTCAATCACATGGCAGCAACCCAATGCATTTAGGCAGACTTGGTCAAGACAACTTGCTGAAGTTCAAACTGAACATCAGAATGGGATTTAAGTGACTGGATATGGCATGGTTGTTGGTGCCGGATGGTGCTGATCTACTGGGATTTTCACGCACAACCATCTCTAGGGTTTATAGAGAATGATCTGAAAAAGAGAAAATATCCAGTGAGCAGCAGTTGTGTGGATGAAAATGCCTTGTTGATATCAGAGGAGAATGGACAGACTGGTTCGAGGTGACAGAAAAGCAACATTAACTCAAATAACCACTCTTCACAACCATGGTATGCAGAATACCATCTCTGGAGACACAACATGTCGAACCTTGAAGCAGATGGACATAGGAGCAGGAAACAGGCTACAATTTGCACAAGCTCACCAAAATTGGACAATGGAGGACTGGAAGAACGTTGCCTGGTCGGCTCGATTCCAGCTGTGACATTCAGATGGCAGGGTCAGACTTAAGCGTAAACAACATGAAAGCATGGATCCATCCTGCCTTGTATCAATGGTTCAGGCTGCTGCTGGTGTAATGGTATGGGGGACATTTTTCTTGGCACACTTTGGGCCCCTTAGTACCAATTGAGCATTGTTTAAATGTGACAGCCTGAGTATTGTTGCTGACCATGTCCATCCCTTTATGGCCACAGTGTACCCATCTGATGGCTACTTCCAGCAGGATAATGAACCATGTCACAAAGCTCACATCATCTAAAACTGGTTTCTTGAACATGACAATGAGTTGACTGTACTCCAATGGCCTCCACTGTCACCAGATCTCAATCCAATAGAGCACCTTTGGGATGTGGTGGTACGGGAGATTTGCATCATGGATGTGCCGCCAACAAATCTGCAGCAACCATGATGCTATCATCTCCATATGGACCAAAATCTCTGAGGAACGTTTCCAGCCCCTTGTAGAAAGTATGCCACAAAGAATGAAGGCAGTTCTGAAGGCAAAACCGGGTACTAGCAAGGTGTACCTAATAAAGTGGCCAGTGAGTGTATATCATGTTGTTCATTTTGGCTTTACTTTGGTTGAATGAATCATGACACGTAATATATTTTAATGTTGTTCATCTGGTTATATTTACCTATTTTTAAACCTTCTAAGGAACATATGATTGTTATTATGTCCTGATATGTAAAACCATATAATAAAAAAAAGGTGTACTTTGTTTTTCACACAACTATACCCTTTTTTCCCCATATATCTCCCCTTCTGTATATCTCTCCTCCTCTTTGTCTTATATCTCTCGCTCTTTTCTTTGATACCTTATTTCTCATTATCCCTCCACTTTTTCATCCATCTCATCTCTTCCATTTCTCATTATCTCCCCCTTTTCTCATTACCTCTCCCACTTCTGATTTGCTATATACATATGTATTGTGATCCTGCACCTACACAGGGCACCAAACACTACGCGCCGGCTATTGATGCCCGAGCGCGGGGATGACGTCATGTCCCGGCGCTCGGCATCAATTGCCGGCGTGTAGTGATGAGGGAGCAGTAAAGCAGAGGTCTGAAATGACAGACCTCACGCTCCCACAACTGGATGGAAGAAAGAAGATGAGAAAGGTAAGAGATGGGGAGAAAGGGGTGTGAGTGCAGTGTATGTGTATATATGCTGGTGTGAGATGGTCAGGTGTGTGTAAGAGCAGTGTAGGTATTTGTGTGTTTGTAAGCTGGTGTGTGTATATATATATATATATATATATATATATATATATATATATGTGTGTGTGTGTGTGTGTGTGTGTGTGTAAAGGCAGGGGTGTGTGGTGAGGGCAGTGTATAAATGTGTATGTATGGACAGGCGTATGTTAGTATGTGTAAATATATATATATATATTTATATATATATTTATATATATATATATATATATATATATATATATATATATATGTGTTTGTGTGTGTAAGGGCAGTGTATGTATGTATATGTCTGTATAACAACCAGCCAATCACTGGTAAGGTTGTATACTGGGTAGAGGGGTAGTCTTATATGGCGAGTATAGCCCAAACTCTATATCAGGGGTGTCCAAAATTTTTTTGCAGTGGGCCACTTCATCTGAATTGTATACGTGCGTGGGCCGCACTCATTTTTTACATTGTGAGAAAATATGGCCTTTAATAAAATATGCAGATTAAAATAAAGTAAATGACACAAAACCTTTACTTTTCCTCTCACTGATTTCTGGGCCTAGAAAGTTTTCTGACTACAAATTCAGGATAATTAAAAATGAAATAGGTCTATTTATTCTAGGGATGCACCAAAATGAAACTTCTGGACCAAAAATTCACTTAGCCAATACCGGAAATGACCCCCCCACCTTTAAAAATAATAATAAAAACTCACATTTTTAATAAAAGTAGGTAACACACCACAATTGGACCAAAAAAATTGGCAAATGACTTGGCATGATAGGAGTGTGATTGTTAACAGCAATCACACTCCTATCATACACAGGCAACGAGTAAATGCTGGTACCTAGGCATGATGGGACTGTGCTTGCTGTTAGCAATCACACTCCTATCATGCCAAGTCAGCCAGTACATGCTGGTACAGGGTGGCTGTAAGTGATGTGCAGACTCCATACTGCTGGCAGCATCAATACACAAGGGGGCAGCTAGCTAGGTTTCAGCATGTACTGGCTGACTTGGCATGATAGGAGTGTGATTGCTAACAGCAATTACAGTCCCATCATGCCTAGGTTCCAGCACTTACACATCCATGCTATCACACACATACTCATTCATTCATATACTCATTCCTTCACAGATGCATTCCCTCAATCACGCATACTCATGCAAACAGAGCCGGCCTTAGGTGTTCCGGCGCCCTGTGCGAACTACTCCTCTGGCGCCCCCCCTCACTACCCCCCCCTGCCCCTTCAAACTACCCCCCCTGTGCCTTCAAACTACCCCCCTGCCCCTTCAAACTACCCCCCGCCCCTTCAAACTACCCCCCTATGCCCCTTCAAACTACTCCCCTCTGCCCCTTCAAACTACCCCCCCTCTGCCCCTTCAAACTACTCCCCTCTCTGCCCCTTCAAACTACTCCCCTCTGCCCCTTCAAACTACCCCCCCTCTGCCCCTTCAAACTACCCCCCCCTGCCCCTTCAAACTACCCCCCCTCTGCCCCTTCAAACTACCCCCCCTGCCCCTTCAAACTACCCCCCTCTGCCTCTTCCTTCAAACTATCCCCCCGCTCTCCCTACTTCTCCTTATCCTAACTTACCTTGAGGAGTCCTACCTGCATTTCATGTTGAGCGCCGGCACCGCGACGGAGTCACGGAGAGTAAGGGGCGTCGAGCGGTTGCTGAGAACTTCACGAGCAACCGCTCGGCGCCCCTGCCCGGGACATAAATGAAAACATTGTTGGTTTTTTTTGTTGTTGGTTTTTTTAACTTTATTTAGCATCCTCCATGTTAAATAAAGTTAAAAAAAACTTTATTTAACATGGAGGTTGTTAAATAAAGTTAAAAAACCAACAACAAAAAAAACCAACAATGTTTTCATTTAGGTGCAGAGGGGGGGGGCGGCGGCAGCAGCAGCAGCAGCAGCGGCGGAGGACCCCGCGGCGGCGGCGGAGGACCCCGCGGCGGCGGCGGAGGACCCCGCGGCGGCGGCGGCAGCGGCGGAGGACCCCGTGGCGGCTGCGGAGGAGGACCCCGCGGCGGCGGCGGGGGAGGACCCGGCGGCGGCGCCCCCTGGAGTGTGGCGCCCTGTGCGGTCGCACAGGTCGCACACCCCAAAGGCCGGCCCTGCATGCAAACACCCTCCCCACCCCCTTACCTACACTGCAGCTCCTCGATGCCGCTCACAAACTTCGGCAGGGGACGCGGCCTCCCTCTGCATTCTCTGGTACTGCACAGAGGAGGCAGGACTGGAACAGAGTCATGTGATGTCGCGTGAACTCTACTGGGTTCCGCTTCCTCTTTGCAGTACAAAAGACCCTCCCACTGGTAAGTAGCAGGGCTCTTGTTGTAACAGGGGTCGAGGTACGGCCCGCGTAAGATCCGTTGCCCTGACTGCCGATCTTACGCGGGCCGCACCTCGAGGTCTCGCGGGCCACATGTTGGATGCCCCTGCTCTATATTTTAACTGGAAAAGTTGGGGGTCGTCTTATACGCCCAGTCGTCTTATACGCCGGAATATAGGTACATGCAGCTGACCAGTGCATTGGAGTCAGCTTAAACTCCTGGCCTGGATCCTGTGTCAGTCCAGGTGCATGTAAACTGTGGGGTGGAGCACCAGCCTGCCCTATATGTCATACAAAACCCTGCAAAATCGAGGAGGAATGTATACCCCTTCCACAACAACACCCCACACCTTGTTACAGTATGTACAGAGTCACTGTAAGGTTAGATTTGTGTCCAGCCCACACTGATTTTTGTTATTCTGTTGTAATTACTTATTTTTCTCAAAACTCACAGTTTCATGACAAAGACTACATGCCTCTACAGCTTTATCAAGGCCGGACTAGCCCACCAGTAAATCGGGAAATTTCCTGGTGGGCCAGCTGGTCCGTGGGCCGGCAGACCAACAATTGGAGAGGCCATTGCATGGCCGCGAGGTTCAGAGTGGCCGTCGCGCACTGTGCCGCCCAGCGGCAGTGCTGCAGTGAGGCTCTTCATCCTGTGAATGTCCTTTGAAGACGTGACAATGAAGGGGGCGGGCTCACAGAAGAGTTCCTTGTGTCAAGGAGAGGATCGCTACAAGCGGGAAAAAAAGGAAAGGAAAAAGTAAGTTTTCCCCCCAAAAATAGTTAGAGTAAAGGGGACCCATATTCAAGGTAGGGGGATTGCCTTGGGACATCATTAAAAATTAAATACTAAAGGGGGGGGTAGCTGGGTTTTGGCATTACAAAATCAATATAAACAGGGGGGTGGCATTAATAGACAAGAGGATGGCTGTAGAGCCCTGCGCGGGACTACTTTTTTAATCCCGCTCCCGCGGTTTTTAATCCCGCTCCCGCCCGCTCCCGCAATGTGGGTGTTCCGCTCCCGCCACTTTTGTGGCCAATCCCGCCCGCTCCCGCCACATTTGTGGCCAATCATGCCCGCCTCCTTACCTGATTTCCCGCGCAGTCCCGCGCGGCTGCCCTCGAGTTGTTCCCTCACGGCGTCTCTTCTCTTCCTCCGCCCAGGAACAAGGCGGAGTCACAGGAAGTGACGTCACATCACGTGACTCCGTTTTGTTCCTGGGCGGAGCAAGCTAGGAGACACTGTAAGGGAGCAGCAAGAAGGCAGCCTTGCGGGACTGTGCGGGATTACCGGGACCCGCAGGTACAGTGCCTGACCGCCCGCTCCCGCCCGCAGCCCCAGCAAGTTTTTTGGCGGGACCCGCCTCCCAGTGCAGTCCTCTAGATGGCTGGACATCACTACATTAGTACTAAAGGAGAAGCTGGCTGGGGGCAATACACAAGTATATGGGGAGCATCACATTAACCAATACTAAAGGGGTGGGGCATCAATACACAAGGGATGGGGTTGGCTGGTAGGCATCACATAAATCAATACAAAGAGGGGTCTAGATGGGGGGCATCACATAAATCAATACACAAGGGTGTGAGCGATACACAAGGTTGTGGGGGAAGACATTAATCAATACAAAAGGGGGGCTGGCTGGGGCATTAATACACAAGGGGCAAAGATATAAAAGTTAATATAAGGTTAATGACAAAGCAGTGTAGAAAATATTTTTTAATGCTTAATTGTGGATTGTGGCATGTGTGTTTGGGTGTCGGTGTGGCAGACCCTGTCCTGGTGTGTGTGTGTTTGGCTGCCGGTGTGGCAGAGCCTGTCCTGGTGTATGTGTTAGGGTATCGGTGTGGCAGAGCCTGTCCTGGTGTGTATTTTTGGTGTGGCAGTGTGGTAGAGCCTGTCCTGGTGTGTTGTCAGGAACCGGGTCCATACAGATGACTGTAAAGACCCAGCGCGCCCAAAGGTTGTGTGCAGGAGTTACGGTGCAGTAGCGGAGTTGGAGAGGGCCTGGTGCAGGGCGACAGCACTCTCCCGGTGGGCATCTAGGGTTGTGCAGTCACATACCGGCGCCCTAACATAGCAGCGGATGATGACAGAGCAGAACTTGGAGATATAGCCTGCAGGCACCCTGGAGCAGGCATGAGACATAGCATCATGTGCAGGTTGCTGCAGGCTGGGAGTAGGGAAGCTAAGCAGAGTATAAAGCAGAAACATAAGCAAGCAAGCGTGACAGAGCAAGGAGCATAACCAGACAAAATATACATGATACAAGGCACAACAGGGAACAAGACAAGGAATACTCAGGATCCGACAGGACAGGATACCCCTCTACCGGGGATTCAAGACAGGACACCCCTCTACCGGGGTTACAAGACAGGACAGGACAGGACAACAAGGCACATAGCTGACAAGACTGACCAGGCAACACATAAATACAAAGAAACCACAGGACCAAACAAGACTAGCCTAAAACTATATGATAACTATTGGAGATTCTGTCACATCTTATGGCCATAGTATGCTTAGCCCACCACTACGCCAAAGTACTCCAATTACGGTGGGTCACATAGCTGACAAGACTGACCAGGCAACACATAAATACAAAGAAACCACAGGACCAAACAAGACTAGCCTAAGACTATATGATAACTATTGGAGATTCTGTCACATCTTATGGCCATAGTATGCTTAGCCCACCACTACGCCAAAGTACTCCAATTACGGTGGGTCCTAACACTAGAGCCTGCCTACGGAAGAACACCACACACACACCAGGACAAGTTTTGCCAAGCTGACACCCAAACACACACTAGAACAGACTCTGCCACGCCAACACCCAAACATACACCAGGACAGGCTCTGCCACACTGCCACACCAAACATACACACCAGAAAAGGATCTGCCACGCCGATACCCTAACACACACAGCAGGACAGGCTCTGCCACGCCGACACCCAAACACACCTGTCAGGATCCAGGCTGGTAGGGTAGAGCCTGACAGTACCCTCTCCTCAAGGAGCGACCTCCGGGTGCTCCTAGGACTGTTGGGAGACAGCATCCAACACTACGGTAAGTGCTCCTAGCCCTGGCACGTAGAGCTTCTTCAAACATGTGCAGGTCTCCTTGCCGTACAACAGTCCCGTTGGAAGCCACCACACAGTCTGGTGACAGTGTTCTCTCTGTCCTGACAGCACCTGCACCAGGTGGTTACGAAGGTGCCAAGTACGTGGAGTTCAACTGAGCGGGGTTGAACTCCACGTACTTGGCACCTTCGTAACGGGCGGTTGGGTGTTGCCAGGACTGGACCGGTTCGAGCCTGGAGTGGCAGGCTTAACAGACCTCTGGTCACATAGATGTTGCTTATACCTTTTAAGCTCTTTTCTGTGCACGATTGTCCCATCAGATGCTAGGATGTTACCAGGAGCCCCTAGGGAGTGTTTTAAGGTTTGGGGTCTACTGTTCTCACTACTGTGTGCGATGGGAGTGGTAGTCCTAACCACACAGACAGCCGTGGGGTTAACATTCATGGGTGTGTCCGTCTTATCAGCATCAGAAGATACGCTGTCCATATCAGACCAGTCAGGTTCATCACACATGGTCTGGAGGTCATCTGACATTTCTACAGATGGTGTAGGGTTCCCAGATGCTGTGGGCTAGGTAGAGCCAGGATCACCAGGTGGAAGAAGAGGCAGGGTTTGCTCCTGTTCCAAGACTGTGCGGTTGACGTGTGCAGGTTCCTGGGCCTGGGGTTGACCGTCAGGTAACGTGGGTTTAGCGGTTCTAAACGGACAGAAAGTTATTCTGTGTCCTTCCTCTCCACAATAGAAACATAGGTCGGCCTCATGCATCTTCTGCTTCTCCTCCTTAGAAAGAGGGGCTTGTTTGGAGCTGGACCTGGATGTTTTTTTTGGTGTGTGCTTAATGGGTGTCCATGTCTTTGGCTTATCCTGGGCTTTGGTCTCTGGCAGACTCCTCACTGTTTTACACAACTCAGCCGGGTTTTCTAGGATATCCCCGCGGACTCCTTGTAATGGCCTTTGCATTCTGTCAGGACCTGGGCAAGCAGGTCGGGTAGGAGCCCAGGTGCAGGGGATACTAGGGGTTCTGTCTGTACCCCTTGATGCATCCTGATGGGTAGGTAGGTGCAGACAGACACACAACAGATGGAATAGCAAGACTGGAAACAGAATATAAGGGCGCTGTAGCGGCTTGGAAGTCCTCAGGCAGATGTGACAGCAGGAAGCCCAATGGCAGGGCAGACGGCAAGAAGCCCACTGGCAGGGCAGACGGCAGGAAGAAAAGCAAGGTCAAAAGGGAATTTGAGTCGGTAGACAGGCAGCGGTCGTCTAAGCAGAGTCAAAAGGGTAGTCCGGGTCAGTAACCGAAGATCAGAAACAGGATAACGGGATACCAGGAATAAACTAGGGGTTTCCAGGGGTGCTTTTCATTCCCGGTCCGGCCCTGAGCTTTATTGTTAGTGTGTGACTGCTTCAGTATGGCATTTTCATACGTAACAATGCTCTTTGCTGCTCCCAAGTGGTCAGTCTCTGTTTCTCAGTCTTTGCTCATCTAAACGTGGGCTATTTTGCACTCCAAAAACTAGAGCTTTTTTCATTTTTTCTGTGGTTGTTTAACCATAAGTTGCTCTTTGTAATGTATGATATTAACACTTATTTTATGTGTTTTCACAACAAGTATGGCTATCTTTAGAGATGCTAATTCTTTTATGCCTTAAGTCACCTGACAAACAAGCAGAAACATGGAATTTAGTAAGTGCCCCTTAAGGAAGCAATTTAAGACAGCCTACATCCAGTTAAGGATTTCAGTGACCAGTGAGACAGAGAAGCACTTGCAGTCCCTAAGCATATTTTTTTTTTTTTTTTTTTTTTTAGAAATCTTCAGTTTGCATGTAGCAGTTTGTTCATCTCTTTAAAGTGTGTAAATCTACTTAATTTAACAAATGTTACACAAAGAGAGCAAATACGTACACAAAGCAAATTGAAGATGCTACATTAAAATTTAAAAAAGAGATAAAGAGCAAATATTGTAATAAAAGTATAACAATATTTCATAGTAAAGATATACACTCACTGGCCACTTTATTAGGTATAACTGTTCAATTGCTTATTAACCCAAATAGCTAATCAGCCAATCACATGGCAGCAACTCAATGCATTTAGGCATGTAGACATGGTCAAGACAACTTGCTGAAGTTCAAACCGAGCATCAGAATGGGAAGAAAGGGGATTTAAGTGACTTTGAATGTGGCATGGTTGTTGGTGCCAGACGGGCTGGTCTGAGTACCTAATTAAGTGGCCAGTGTGTGTATATCTTGCTTTACAGTAATTCATGAGTCTAATCCTTAATCCATGCATATTCCACTTTTCTAGTTTTAATTTTTATGAATGGAAACGCATCTGACACATCCTCCTAATGCTTAGCAATTCTTAAAGATTCCTGTAGTCCTTGGGGATCACTGTTGAGATTTAAGTGTGTCACTTTGGATTTGACTTTGTATATTTCTGTATTAATACTGTATTAAACTGTGACCATGAGTGTCCACATAGGAGTTTTGAACGAGGGAACATTTCTAAGGGGTGGAGCATAAGTGGAATATATTTATCTTTTTGGGCCAAAGCAGTAGGCTTGATTAAACAGGTTGTGTACTGATCCAAGACGTCAGTACACCGACTAGATGTTATGAAATTCTAGTCAAATAACCTGTCCTATTATACACCCCCAGATCTGTAACATTTTTTTTTTGGTTCATCTGAAAGTAAACCAGAGACAATACTAGCATTGTACCACATTTTAAGTATTGAGTTTCAAAGCTAGCTAGTATTCGCCAGTTAAATGTTAAGTACGTACCCAAGTACTTACTTTAATGGTGATTATCTTAAATAGCTAGCTTTATATAGTCACCAGTTCCTTTTGAAAATGTATTTGTTTGCGTTAATGGTTGCACTCATAGACATTACTGCATCAGTAATACTTAGAGCACAGTTTACGTAATCAGTTAATTAAACACATACTCTGAGTGGCTATTTGCTAAGCAACAAAGAGCATAGGGATTATCTAAACATAGCTTCCCTTTTGAATAGCTATTTATGTTGTTAAACTGTAAGTACTGTAACCACCTACTATCCTTTAGACTCGGTTTTGCTGCAGACAGTAACATGTAACATGGCCCCAAAGTAGTTACACAGCAGCAGCAGGCACCTGTGAATATGTTCTGTGGTTTTTTAGACACGTAGCATAGGGGTTGGTAACATATAGTGTGTGGGGTTTTAGCGGGTGGGTTGGTGGGCTTCTTGCCCCCCTGGACCAAAAGATCCTTATCTTCCTCTGACTATGTAATCATATACAAGAAACAAAAACTGTCTGCGCTTCTTACCCTAATAAAGTTGGCAACAAATATATAAACATAATATAAATGAGAGGTTTTGGTTATATGAATTGGCCAAAGCATAATTAAGCTCACCCGCCACGTCAAGGCACACTCTCAATAGGGTGAGAACCTACTCTCACCTCCTACATAGTGGGCACACAAAGCAGTCTATGCTGCTACCAAAACCTTATTAATGTGTTGGGGGAGGTGCAATTAAACCTCCTCCCTATTAACCCCTGGACAGCAAGCTGCAACCAAACTGATGAGGAGCCAACAACCTCAAATATGGTAAATTGTCAAATCAAGGTTTATAGTTAAACTAAATAAAATAATGCTCTCATTATATCATGTTATCTGTGGCTGCTGTCTTTCAATTTGAGGACTAAACCTTCAGATACCATTTAAGACTTAGTGATGGTAAACTGACAACACAAATGTAAATCATCCATGTGGTTTTGTACCTGTATATATGATTACATAGAAAAAATGTCGGTGCGCTAAGCTAGTCACAGGCTCAAATAATACAAATGTATAATACGAGGCCTACCAAACAGGTGTAAGCATGCTGCAAAAACAGTGTATTGGCTGTACAATGTATACAAGAAACAAAAACTGTCTGCGCTTCTTACCCTAATAAAGTTGGCAACAAATATATAAACATAAATGAGAGGTCCTACATAGTGGGCACACAAAGCAGTCTATACTGCTACCAAAACCTTATTAATGTGTTGGGGGAGGTGCAATTAAACCAAACTAAACAGGGAAAAGAAAAAATGTCGGTGCGCTAAGCTAGTCACAGGCTCAAATAATACAAATGTATAATACGAGTGTGCCTTGACGTGGCGGGTGAGCTTAATTATGCTTTGGCCAATTCATATAACCAAAACCTCTCATTTATGTTTATATATTTGTTGCCAACTTTATTAGGGTAAGAAGCGCAGACAGTTTTTGTTTCTTGTATACATTGTACAGCCAATACACTGTTTTTGCAGCATGCTTACACCTGTTTGGTAGGCCTCGTATTATACATTTGTATTATTTGAGCCTGTGACTAGCTTAGCGCACCGACATTTTTTCTATGTAATCATATATACAGGTACAAAACCACATGGATGATTTACATTTGTGTTGTCAGTTTACCATCACTAAGTCTTAAATGGTATCTGAAGGTTTAGTCCTCAAATTGAAAGACAGCAGCCACAGATAACATGATATAATGAGAGCATTATTTTATTTAGTTTAACTATAAACCTTGATTTGACAATTTACCTTTTTTTAATAACTTATATACCAGTACCACTTTATTTAGATAACATCTGGTATAATGGGAGATGGTGTAAATGAAACAGATTTCTAAGCACAAAAGATGTAAACATGTAAGGTTTTACCCACAGTTCCATACATTAAATAATAAAAAAAAAGCTTTAAATATATGTATTAGAAACCTAATTTATGTGCATACAATGAGAGCAGCCAACTAAACTAACTTTTCTCAGAACTAATCTTCCCTGCAGGGGATATCCTGTCCTCCGATGAACTTCCGGGTTACGTCAGCAGTGAAGCAACTCGGAAGTGAATGCCAGATCGCGCGATCGGGCAGTTTGAAATGTAACAGCTTTCTGACTTTCATGCCGGAAGCTGTTACATCGGATCAGACAACAGAAAGCCGGCGATGCCCGGATGTGTCCCATAGGGGTTTCTTAAGAGGCTTTTTTGGACGTCCCGGTACGTCCATAGGGGATTGAAGGGGTTAAGGGTAAAACAGGTTTCTTTATTATCCATAGCTTCATAACATACAACTGCCATGCTGAGCTGGTTAGCTCCAAACTACAGTTGCTACAACTCACACTGAACTCTCCAGCACCATCTGCGGGTTGCTTGTGTAACATTGCTACAATTACTATATATATATATATATATATATATATATATATATTTATTTTTAACATTTTTTTTTCTTATATTTTACTAATCACATTGTGATTAGAAAGCTGGGCTCCATTGACTTGCATGGTTGAATGCCAGGGCCGGACCTGGAATGAAATGCAGCCCTGGAAACCTGGCCCGGACTGGCCATCGGGCACACCGGGCATTTGCCGGGCCACGGCAGGGCCGGACTGACTTAGGGGCTGATGGAGCTGCAGCTCCAGGCCCCTACGGCCGCATTAACGCAGGGCATAAGGGGCACCTGCCCCTTAAGCCCGCCGCAACTGTGACCGGGTCCGCCACTCACCAGGGCCGGCCTTATGGGTGTTCAGCCGCACAGGGTTTAAATTAAAACATGTTAAATAACGTTTTTGTTAACTTTATTTAACATGGAGGATGTTAAATAAAGTTAAAAAAATAAAAACCTGATGTTTTAACTTAAGCTCTGTGCGGCCGTAGACCCCTAAGGCCGGCCCTGGTGGGGGCTTCCCAGCCCCTTAGAGTGGCGGACCCGGTCGCAGTTGCGGCGGGCTTAAGGGGCCCTGCGTTAATGCGGGCTGACTGGGCCTATTTTAAGGTAGGGGCCTGGAGCTGCAGCTCCATCAGCCCCTAAGTCAATCCGGCCCTGCCGCGGGCCCGGTCGCAGTTGCTGCTTGCTCCGGCAACAAGGTAAGTAGGGTGAGGGAGGGGGGTGCAGTGAGAAGGGGCAGAGGGGGGTTAGATAGTGAGAAATGGGGAGAGGGGATAGATAGTGAGAGGGGGTACATATTGAGAAGTGGGGAAGGGGGTACATAGTGAAAAGGGGGAACATAGTGAGAAGGGGTAGATAAGATGGGGAGAGGGGGTAGTGTGAATGTGTGAGAATGAATGAATAAATGTGTGGATGAATTGTGTGAATGCGTATGACAATTAATGAATTCATGTGTGGATGAATTGCTTGAATGATTTGTGAGACTGCATTAATGAATATGTGTTAATGATTTGTGTGAATGAGTGAGTAAATGCAAAGATGGTACATGAAGGGTGGGCTTTAACAATAAATAAATAAATAAAAATGGGCTGCTCAGGCTTAAATGCCCGGGCCTATTTTTTGTCCCAGTCCGGGCCTGCTGGAAACATTTGGAGACCAGCCCCATATAGTTTATGTCGCGGTCGAGCTCTTGTACCCACACGCACCCCTTATACATACCCGAGTCACACTATTTGCCATACAAATAACTATAAAACATTCTTTTATCACATTTTTTGTATTAAAATGCCAGAAAGCAAAACAAAACAGTGATCACGTTATTCTTCACGATATTCTTGTAAGAAACTTTTATTTATTTTTTAATTCATGTAAACTATTTTTCATATTTAAAAAAAACTATGATTGAGAAAAATATTTTTTTGTTTTTATTTCCTTTTATTTGCCAACCTGCCCCGCCCCCAAGTTATGCACATCTGCCTCAGGCTTGCCACTCAGCCCCCAGAAATGCCTTATACCCTCCTATATGCCACTCTGCCCGTGATATGCCTTTTAACCCCCTATATGCCATTCTGCCCCATGATATGCATTTTAACCCCCTTTATGCCACTCTGCCTCCAGAAATGCCTTTTGACCCCCTATATGCCACTCTGCCTCCAGAAATGCAGCGAGTGGAGGCCGGCATTCATGAAGTTAAAGGGGCCGGTGTTCACGCGCTGCGCCGCCCAATGGCCGTGTCTCAGCTCTTCGTCCCACCCCTTTTAAGACGTGGGACGAAGTGCTCAGGCACTGCTATTGGGTGGCGCGGTGTGTGCACCGGCCCTCTTAACTTCATTAGGATTAACTTTCAATACCGCTCGCAGCCGATCAGCGGCTGTTTTGAAGGTTTGTCTCCCGCGACTGGCCCACCGGGAAATTTCCCGGTATCCAATCCTGCCCTGTTGAATGCAGTGCCTGTATTCCACACGCAGGGGAAGCCCAGAGTTCTCAGGAGGGTATGGAGTGACCGTTTTGGAATCCTGTTTATTTTTTTTAAGGGCCACCATTTTGCTACAGGCACCCTGGAGTGGGTTTTTGGTGTCGATATCAAGACATTTCAGCAACACCACTGAAGCCATACAGTGTATGGCGGACGTTGACGGCCGGGGAGGGGCCACACGGGGACCCTGATGCTGATCTCGGTGTTGCTGAATGTCTCGAGTTTAAGTGAAGAAAGCAATCTTAGTTCGCTTTCTAAGCTTGCTTATTGCCACGGCATGCCTTGCATATCATTGGTCATTAAGGGTAAAAATATCCCCCTGTTTTAGATATTATGTTTGCTCAATAAAAGGTTATTGACAATTAAATTATAGTTTGTCTAACCATGATGCTTATTTTTTTTTAAAAAACAATACACCCTGTAATAATATCTTGCATATTTGTTCCATCCAACAAACAGTTGTTTTATTAGCTTAGTCATCAATGTTTTTATATGTTTGATATGAGAAAGTACTTTAAAATTGCACCTGCACTGTGAGAAAGGTCTGTGCAGTTGTTAACCCCAGCTTACCCATTTCCCATAGGCCTTGGGCAGGCTTCCTGGTATAAATGATTTCTCCCAGGCAGGCGGTGAAGATCTATAGCCCCGGAGTCAGGAGACAGAGGAAGTCATATGCCGGGTATTTTCTCACGCTTTAACTTCAAGATGCAGCAGGTCATTTCCAGGGGAAATCTTATATTTTTGTTTCTATAGTTAGAGGGCAGATTCAGTTTCAGGAGCCCTTGCCTTCGGGGACAGCTTAGTTTCATTCCTACCACGACTGAGTGATCAATGATACCTCAGAGCAGACCCTTACACATCACTTCCAGAGCTCATTTCAGGGTATTTAAATTCTTGTTTTCTCATCACACTCTCGTAGGGCTTTCCTTTTATCCTATGTGTGCCTATGAAACTGGTTGTGCATGGCTGACTGATAATAGGAGCTCTGCTCCTCCTCTTAATGAAAACACTCTTGGAAAGGCTATGTCAAAATCCAAGCATCAAGCCTCTGCAAATTTCAAGAAGACACTGAAGGATCCTTCTAAAAAAAACTCTTCCCCCTGTTCCAGATTCAAGCAGGATTCGGCTTTAGAATTTACTTCCTGGTTGCGGGACAATCTTCAAGCCACCTTTGAACACTTTACTTTTGACACTTTGTCTCAACCTCCAAGGTAATAATTTAGTAAGAATTGGCTGCCTCAGATGAAAGCTCCACCATAATTCAAATCTAATCCTTTACGTTCCAACAAGGAAAGAGAAGACTTCAAATTTTACCGGAAACCCCCTATCACTTCCTAGTGTCCTGTATTCCTCAGGATCCTTACAAGAGGATTGGCTTGTCTACAATCGTACTTGAACTCATTGCAAAATACGGTATACGCCCAGTTTCTCCTCAGGAGATGTGGCTAGGCCCCTACTCCCCAGGAAGATGGGCTTTATCATCAACCTCCAGTTCATAAATTGGTTTATCACCTACTACAGATTCAGGATGGAATCTATAAAATCCACAGTAAAGACTCTTTCTGGAGGGGACTTTAGGGTCTTAATAGATCTACAAGATGCATATCTCAATGAACCCATCAGGGAAGATTATCTGCCATCGAAGTCAGGGGTAATCTTCATGAAGATGTCTGCAGGCACGGCATATCTAAGACTAGAGGGCATCAGAGTGTTCCCATATCCAGACTACTGGCTTATTGCTGCTCACTTGACAGAAGTTCTCCACCACCGTTTATACAGACTATGTGTCTTCTTAAAGACCTTGGTTGAATTTTAAATCTAGGGGAGCCTCAGCTGGTTGCAGACAGACAGAGACTTTTTCCCAGGAAGAAGTTCAAATGGCGGTGTTTTCCCCTCAGCTACTGGAACAGATCACCCTTGGATCTCCACCATGCCTCAGAACAACAGTACTCTAATCTCTAAGATAGTGGTTGCAGGTGGAGGATCTTCTTCAAGGTCTACCCTAGACTCTTCCTCACTGGACTGTTGTGTACACAGACTTCACCCTAAAGGCTGGGGAACCATGATGGAAGAAAATATATTATAAGGCTCTTGGTCAACACGGGAAGCCAGGCTACCCATCAACTATCTGGAATTTCTTGCGATATGGAGGATTTTCAAACATTAGAGCCATCTCCTGAGACAGATTTCATGTTCCTTCAGACAATTCCACAGTGGTAACCTTCTTAAACAAACGTGGGGGCACTAGAAGCAAGCCTCTTGAAAACATCACAGATTTGTCTTTGGGTGGAAGTAAACTTTCAGGATCTCTAAGCAGTCCACATCAAGGACTCCCTCAACAAGAGCACACTTTCTCAGCTGGAAACCTCACAATTTCCAGTACTAGTGCTTTGAAGGTAAAACAAAATAATGAGGGTGAAGATTTCTGCCATCATCTTGCAATACAGTGGGTATTGGCTCATATTTATCTATCCCAATCTTCCCTCCTAAGAACATGGGACAGAGATATTTGTTCTTTAGACAGGTTAATTTTCCTCTCAAGGTTATTAAGGACTTCCTTTAGTCTCGTGATTAAATAGAGAATTTTTTGGGGCACTAGACGACTTGATGATCACTACAACTGACAGTTTGCCTTGCTCTAATATAGGTAGAAGTTGCCTAGGTAGATTGGACCAGGGAATAAACAGCTTCTTTTCTTATCAAATTAAAGAGCTCATGGTGGTTTGGAAAAACCTAAAACATTGGCACATGAAATTAAAGTGCAACAGTGTGAAGGTCCACACTGGCAATATGGTTTATATGAACAAGCAAGCAGGGAGCAAAAGCCAGAGTCTAGATGTTCTGCATATGTTGATGGGCTAAACTTGCTCTAGAAAATGTAACCGCAATCGCTGAATACAAGTACAAACTTGCAGAGCTGGGGCAAGTTTCCACCTGGGCGATGGACCCTAGAACCAGAAATGTTCAAGTTAATCTGTCCAGACAGAAATTGATTTGATTGGCAACTTTCAGAATGCAAAGCTTCAGTGGTTTTATACAGTGTCTAGTAGTGGGTACTCAGGATTTGTTCACAATGACATGAACCACATGTTAGTCTATGGTTTTTCTCCACTGATTGTTATTGTCTCAGACCCTGAGTGACAGTGTCAGGAACGTCCCCAAGAATACTCAGTATAGTAGCCGGGCCAAAGTTCCGGAGCCACGGCTAGTTAAATCCCTGTTCTAAAGATGGGTAATAAAACCAAGTTTCCCAAACAAACTCCCTTTCTGTGACACACCACTAACACAGTATAACCCCATAAGAGCGACATGGTAGGGCAAAAGACGTCCATAGTGACTCAGTTCCAATTGTCGGAGGGCATCGACGTAGTTCCTAGCTGTCGTACAGTTCCATGAATTTGCAGCTAGGTCCTGGTCAGGTGCATGTAGCGTTTCTGGCTAGTCCATGGGAGTCTGGTTAGGGCAGACCAGATCGGGTTTTCCGGTCACCCTGTGCACCCAAATAAGTGCAGGGTGACTTGGACAGGCAGGCAAGGAGTTTCCCCAGGAATCTATCACTGCTCCCTCTCAAACTCAAACCTACCTCCATGTGTCCTCAGCCATAGAGGGTTACCGTGACACAATGGATCAAGAAAGACTCATTTTTATCATTCACTTATTGTTCGGTGTGCCTAACACTAGACCTTGGTCACTATTGTACACAAAATATTTATCAACACATTTAAAATATTTTGGTTGATTAAGACAATCCAATAATTGTGTGAGTTTAAGCACACCTTTTTTTTTGTATTACTTTATCGTATTCTTCCCTGCGCTACAACAAAGGGGATGGGGGTCAGTGACAAAGGGGATGGGGGTCAGTGACAGTAAAGTGTTCCTTTAAAACATTGTTCCCTTCTCTACATAAAGAGAGATAATACCAAATGAATTATGTAAAACTACAGGAAAAGCATACAGCTCACATGTGTAAAGTGCATTTTACAAACCACAAAACACTTAAATGCAATAATACTGAATGCTAAATTCAAGACAGAAGTGGCGCAACACTCTGCGTGCAGTTAAACCAAGTGCTTTAATGAATAAATGAAAAGCCATTTACATGATAAAAATTGTTTGTTAACAAAAATGTCAAAAGTTCTAGGGCCATGACAGACAAAAATTCTAAATCGGTGCCTCACAAAGTGGGTGATACCGCCCCCTGGGGAACGCTACAACGGTCCAGAGGGGTAGCAACCTTAGGTGCAATTAGAGGGTGTTGTATAAAAATAAGAGGGCAGTGGAAGCATAAACAAAGAGGAGAAGATAAAAAAAAAACATTTTGGAAAACCTTTTGCACATGTTTCATCTGTTGTGTAACAGAGTTAAAGTCGTAGTGATTGCTTTATTTTTCAAATATACACACAAAATGCAAGTTATAACAAAACCCCAGTGCTTCCCAGAGTAGGTGATACTGGCCTCTGGGGGGTGCTGGAACGATCCAGGCAAATTTCTAGGGGTACAGAGGAATTTTTTTTTCTGAAAAGGGGGCAGTAAGCCAAATAAGTTTGGGAACCTCTAGATAATTTCTCCTGCTCCTTTGTGCGTCATGATGCTCATGAAGGGAGCAAGAAATGGGACCATGAAACACAGAGAGAGATCTTTATTCCAACACTGGAACAAAGATAATTGAAAGGACTGAGGTGATGAACACATTGAGGGATGAACAGATTGTGCAAGAAATCAACAAGAACAGACTGTACAACTGTCATCAAGAAGTACTCTACAACAACCACTGTACTCAGAATAATGTAAAATAAGGATATTAAGTATACATAATAGTGATTTGGGTAAGCACTGTTCTAGACAAGCAACTGCAATCACAATCCTAGCTAATTCTACATTTTGGCTTTTATTCTTGCGCCACCATGTGGCATTTTGTAATACCGTAATAGGTTCTGTCTCAGCATTTTTCCCTAGCATTTAGAGACTATGCTGTGGATACACTTCTTTACAGAACCAGAATTGAAAAAGTATTACTATAAAACAGTATAAACTACTGCCAATTTTGGTTCAAAACAGCTTATTTAGTCAAGTGGTTGACGTAGTGGACACATAGCAGAATACATCATTTGGACAGAAGATTTGTTTTACAAATTAGATCTGGGCTAGGTAATGGCTATGTGTTTTTAATCACAAGAACATTTAAATTCAATTCTGACATTAAATCTTAAACAAAGATAATAATACAATTCATCTAAATATTAAAGCATCCTCTGGTTATTTAAATGCATTTGGTTCTTGCAGTTTCCAACCCAGCTTAGACTTTGCTTCTAGGTTTTTTTTGGTTGTATTGGCTATTCCAAACTGTTCCAAGGAACAAATGTCTGACATTGCAAAGGTAAAGGTTTTTCAAAAATGTTCCATGTTGTAAAATTCAAGATTTTCATAGCCCCTTGTGCCTGAAAATATAGATTTTATAAAAGACAGGAGGCGAGTATTATGCAATAGTCTTTCTTTACTACTGGACAGCAGCAAGGGTTAACCAAACAATATATGTTGAGAAAAAAACAAAGAATCAATCAAACATGCTAGGTATGCAGGTAATAACCAATCAGAGCATATCACAGGTAATATAACAGGTAACTTCCTCAGACTCCTCCTCTTTCGAGCTGTAGAAGTCATAAAAGATAAGTCCAATATAAGGAACAGAAGAAACGTTCAGGAATAATAACTTGGGAAACTGTGTCAAGATGAGACCGAAGATGAGAATCCGTGGAGATTCAAACTGAAAAATATGAGAGAAGAACCAAAGGGAGGGTTAAATGGGTGGGATAATACTCGCCTCCTGTCTTTTATAAAATCTATATTTTCAGGCACAAGGGGCTATGAAAATCTTGAATTTTATGGCAGACAGGAGGCTCGTATTATGCAAATTTAAAGCTAAATAAGCATAATAGTTATAATATTACTGAGGAGACATGAGGTTCTGGTCTAAAATAGAAAGTTTTGAACGTAGATTCCGATGACCAGTCGGCCGCCTTAAGAATGTCTGCCAGAGAGCCACCAGATTGCAGTACTTTAGTAGACATTGCTCCCCTGGTGGAATGGGCCCCAAATTTTGAGATGTCAATGTTAGCCATGGACATGGTGAGTTTAACCCATCTCGCCAAAGTGGGTGAAGAGACAGGAAGATGGGGTTTACGAAATGAAATGAGTAATTGATGATAGGACGGGTTTCTAAAATCCAATGTCTGGAGTTCAAAAGCTTTAAGGCAACGAACTATGCATAGGGAGGGATTATGAGGGAAAGCAGGATAGAAAATAGACTTCAAATTGGTTTTTGTACGTCTATGAACAGTGAAGAGGACACCCCGTGGGGTGTATTGTCTTTGCGTCAAGTCTAGGGCTCTAACATCTGAGACCCGTTTAAAGGATATGAGACATAAGAGCATAGTAAGCTTAAAATTTAAGAGCTTGAGAGAGAGAGAATCATAATCATCCCATGAATCAAGTAGTTGTAAAACTAAATTAACATCCCAGGTAGACACGTATTTGGGTAGGGGAGGACGTTTAAAACGAATGCCCCTAAGGAGCCTGCAAACTAGGGGGTGTTTGCCTATAGGTAAGGCATCAATGGGAGAATACTGAGCTGAAATGGCTGAGCGATAGAGATTTAATGTACGGTAAGCTTTACCAGAATCAAATTCAGAGGACAAGTAATTAAGGATGCAGGCTACAGGTGCATGAATGGGATCCAGGTCCCTTTGTGTGCACCAATTAAGCCAAAGTTTCCAGGCAGATCTGTAATTAGATCTGGTACCTGGAGTCCACGCTTCTGAAAGGATGTCTCTAGTAGATTGAGAAAACGGGACGTCTGGTTCGAGAGCCCCGAGATCAGCCAAGCTACTAGAGAAAGATTCCCCGACAGGATCAGAGGATGAGGTTCCCCTGACGGATTGGTTAATAAATCCTGAGACAAGGGAAGAATTCTCGGGACGTCTGTCAGCATTCCCAGGATTTGGGGAAACCACGATTGGGTAGGCCACCAGGGGGTTATGATGGCTACAGTGGCCTTTTGTGAGAGTGTCTGGAGTAGAACCCTGGGAATCATCATGAATGGAGGGAACGCATATAGGGTCCCTGATGGCCATATCTGGGTGAATGCGTCTGAACCCAAAGCGTCTGGATCCGGACACCAACTGTAGAAATCGGTGACTTGCCGATTGAGACGTGACGCGAACAGGTCTAGCGTTAGAGGTCCCCAGATATGGTTCAATTGATGGAAGACAGCTGGATCTAGCATCCAATCGCTGGAGTCGGCCAGGTAACGGGAGTTCCAGTCTGCAATTGTGTTTGAGAGGCCAGGAAGGTACTCTGCCTTTAGGACAATATGTCTGTCTAGACAAAAGTGCCAAAATCCCTTGACAAGGTTGGTCAGTTCTTTTGATTTGGTGCCCCCCAACTTGTTGACATACTGGACCGCAGATATGTTGTCCATCCGCAGGAGTACGCAGCAATGGGTTCTGTCTTTCACAAAACTCTTTAGAGCGAAAGAACCTGCCAAAAGCTCCAAACAATTTATGTGCAAGAGAGATTCTTGAGGGGACCATTTTCCTCCCTTGGAACGGGGGCCGCACCTCGCGCCCCAGC
The DNA here is from genome assembly GCF_027358695.1 of Spea bombifrons. Classification (NCBI taxonomy): domain Eukaryota; kingdom Metazoa; phylum Chordata; class Amphibia; order Anura; family Pelobatidae; genus Spea; species Spea bombifrons. The sequence continues at coordinate 49,260,342 of NC_071091.1, forward strand.
CAGCTAGACTCGCATCGGATTCTATGGTAATATCTGGGAAGGATGCGAAGATAGTCTTCCCATTCCAGGATTGGACATGGTGAAGCCACCATAGAAGTTCTTCCCTGGTTTCTGGGGTCAAAGAGATTTTGTCTGAATAACCTAAGCCTTGTCTCAAGTGTTGGGCCTTGAGGCATTGAAGTGCTCGGTAATGCTCGGTAATTGCTTGAATAGAGGCCGAGAGAAGGCCTACTACCCTGGCAAGGGAGCGTAAGGATATTAGATTCTTGTTTAGGATCGAATAGATTTCCCTCCGAATAGTTTTCAATTTCCGTGAGGGTAGGCTGAGAGTGGCATCCAGGGAGTTCACTAGGAAACCCAGGAACTCTATACCCTGAGAAGGGGTCAGAATAGATTTCTTGGAGTTTATAATGAATCCAAGATTGGACAACAAAGATAAGGTCCAATAGGTATGAGTGTGGATAGATTCTAGGGATTGAGACATGATCAAGATGTCGTCTAGATAGATGATTAGACGAACACCCCGGCTCCTGAGGAGGGCCACCACAGGTTTGAGAATTTTTGTAAAGCACCATGGTGCTGATGAGAGGCCAAAGGCAAGACAGGTGAACTGCCATAATTTCTGATTCCAAAGGAATTGGAGGTATTGTTGGTGAGAACGGTGTACAGGCACGGTTAGATATGCATCTTTGAGATCTATTTTTACGAGCCAATCGTTTATTAGTAAAAGATCTCTTAACAGATGGATGCCCTCCATCTTGAAATGTTGATAACGTATGAAATTGTTTAAATCTCTCAGATTTATTACAGGTCTGTGACCCCCTTCTCATTTGTTTACGAGGAATAGATTGCTTACAAAACTGTGAGGGGATAGAAAAGCTGGGATAATAGCTCCTTTTTTCTTCAAATCTAATATCTCTAGATTTATGAGATCGTGATGAATTTGGTCGAAGACCAAAGGTTTCGGGATTTGGGTTTGGATTGGAGTGGAAAGAAATTCTATCTTGTAACCCCTGATGGCGTCTAGAACCCATTTGTCTGAGGTAATTTGGGCCCAAACATGGAAAAAATGTGAGAGTCTGCCCCCCAACTTTGTGTGGGAAGAAGGGAGAATAAACAGACTTACCAGCCGATGGTCTGGATCGTGGGTAGCCACGTTGGCCTCTAGCCCTCCAAGGTCTTCCTCGGGAAGGGAAGAAAGGATTGGCTTGATATGAACCAGAGTATTGAATTCTGTCATATTGTGAAGGGCCTTGTTGGTGTTGTCTAGATTGAAATTTGCGGCTGGGAAAGCGGCCCCTGCCTTTCCCAGCCCTGCCGAAAACCTTCGGAGTAAACACCTTTTTAAGTGAATTCTCTGCCTTGTTGAGCGTAGAGAATAGCCCCACATATTTCCCTATCTCCTTAATGAAGGGTTCTCCGAACAGTAAGCCTTCAGCGGAGGAGCCAGGTTCCTGGTTAGCCAGTTGAGAGTCCATTTTCATAAGGACTGATCTCCGCCGCTCACTATTCAGGGCGGAATTAACATTGCCGAAAAGGCATAAAGATCTTTGAATCCAACCCCTAAGATTTTCGGTGTCAACCGGTGTACCGGATTGGCACGCTTCTTCGGCCATATCGAAGATTTTGGCAAGTGGACCCAACAGGTCGAGAAGCTTGTCTTGACAAGCCTTAAAAGACCTGTCCAGGCCTTTTTGGGGGTTCTTACCAGTTTTATTGAGGTACTGAATAATTATGGGGTCCAATTCAGGGGTAGCAGCAGCTTTATTAGGGATAGAAGGTCTTGGGCATTCCACCCGTAATTTGTTCCTGGCTGACTTGTCGAGTGGCTTGCGCAGCCATAATTCCATGTACTGAGAAACATGAGTGGCTGGGATCCACTCAGAGGATCTCGGGTGTTTAATATTACCCGGGTCAAAAAGGGGGTTGCCTTTTTGTCGAGGACCAAATCCTCCGTAGCGATAGTAGCCGCCTGATCTTGTGACTCCTGAGAGGAGACACTAAGAGGGGGTTCAACCTCCGAATCTGAATCCTTGGAGGTGTCCGAGGATGAATTGTCACTATGGGACGTGTCAAATGAGTCTGGTTTACCCCTGTAAGGAGTTATCCGAGCCCGTTTTGATATGTCGTCCTCTTGGGCGGAGGGTATGTGGTGTCTTTTGGATACACCATGTTTTGAACTGCGGTGTGAGCGCAGAGTGTCATGAGAGTCTTGATCCATTTCCCTCTGCATAGAGGTTGGATCGTCAATACAGAAGTGTCTTTTGCGGGACACTTTACCAGACTTTTTGAGTCCCTTTGATAGGTGTCTAGTGGACTCTTCAGTGGACCAGAATAGGTCTGAAGGAGTAGAGGGACCTTGAGTTTTACGCTCATGTGTATTGTGAGCAATGGCAGCCGCCACAGATTGGGCAAATGACTCTTGCATCGAAGTCATGGCCATGATAATCGCCGAAGAAATTGACTTATTAATAGAGTCTTCCTGAACCTTCTTATAACGGTCCTCATTTAAGGAATCCGCCTCACCTGCCGGCCCCATAAGGCTAGCGTCTGTGATAGCCTTCTTAGAATGGTCCTTAGACATAGTAGGAAATAAGTAACAAGCACTTTAAATATGAATAAAATGCTGAGGGTTCAGAGGGTTGAAAGGCTGCCAGGAAAACAAATATGAATATGTAGAAATGTGTGTTTATATATATATATATATATATATATATATAGTTACAGTAACGAATTCAGGATGCACGGCAAACAGTGTTTCAATTCTGAGGTAAATCCTCAGACTGAAGTATTCCCGCCCACACAAACAGCTGAGCACCAGCTGGCGAAGCCTCGTGGGCAGCAAAGGGAAGCCGCGTCCCACAAGGCGGGGCAGGGGAAAGGCTTCCACAAAGGGAGACCTCTCAAGATGTCTGCCGTGCAAAATGCACAAGCGACTCCAGTGTCCGTTTGAACCAAAGAAACAAACAACAGAGTGCACAGGAGGGCTGAATAAGGTTTCAGGTGAGCGAAACCACAGCCCTAGAAACAAATATCTGAAAGGAAAGCGGTCCAAACGTTGAAAATGCGGCCGCAGAGATAAAATAAAATGTATGTAAAATTAGTTAATGAAACCCCTGGAAAGGGGTAGGAAGGTGAAAGAAATGAACACACAAAGGTGTATGTAACTTTGCAGTATATGTAAAAGGTATATATTAACGATAAGCAACAATAAATCTGCTACTGTGAGAGAGAAAAATATATAGGTGTATACTTAACTGTCGCAGCAGCGAGAAAGAGGAGGAGTCTGAGGAAGTTACCTGTTATATTACCTGTGATATGCTCTGATTGGTTATTACCTGCATACCTAGCATGTTTGATTGATTCTTTGTTTTTTCTCAACATATATTGTTTGGTTAACCCTTGCTGCTGTCCAGTAGTAAAGAAAGACTATTGCATAATACGAGCCTCCTGTCTGCCATAAAATTCCAGATTATATGATGAACCCACGTTCTACTGTCCTATAATAAAAGGCCTCCAAATAGTTGTTCTTTAATTTTGATGTTTGTATCTGCTTAGCAGTACTTAGTAGCACTTTGATGGATTCTGTTGCATAATCACTGCTTAACTACATCTGTTTTGGACATGTGGCAAAGAAATTTCTCACATAGAAACTGTATGAATTAAACAGGCCTGCAGTCTCTAAGGGAGGTAATTAAACTAGTAACAGCAAGTCAAGCAAACACTTCAATAGTTGGCAAATAACCTTTATGCATTTGAACAAACATAGAATGAAGTACTACTACTTGTTTTCTTCAAACTGACACAAAGTGTTCACAAAGTCCAGATGACATTATTTTATTATTATTATTATTATTATCATTATCTTTTATTTATATAACGCTTAATACAATACATATATTCAAGGGGTATGACAAGACGAGAATTGACAGACTAAGACAAACCAATACATTAGGTGGAGAGAGCCCTGCTCCCAATTAGGCTGTCTCATCCAATGTTGATGAATAAACAAAATACTCAAAGTGTGAACAAGAAATGTGTGACCAGAATAAAGTTGTGTCTATCTTGATAAACTTTAGAAGAAAGTGCTACTACCTGTTTTTCTAGATCTGGCACAATTGCACTGTGTTCACAAATTCCAGATGGCTTTAGACTGTCTCAACTGATGTTTATGAATGAACATTAAATATTCAGTGTACAAAACAAAAAAAAAGCAACAAAAAAATAATCATGGTGCAATTAAGGTGTTGTTACAACCACTTTGCTGAGTATAGCACTTTTTATAATAAAAATATATTATTGAAAACATATTTGTGTGTGTGTGTGTGTGTGGGAGTTGTTAGTGTATGTGTGTCTGTGTATGTTAGTGTATGTGCATGTATAGTTGTGTTAGTGTGAGTGTCTGGGTGAGTATGTATTAGCGTGAGTGTGTGTTCAAGTATGTTACGGTATGTATGTTTTAGTGTGCATGTTAGTGTGAGCATCTGGCTGTACGTGTTAAAGTATGTGTGTTTGTGTTGAGTGTATGGTTGCGTTGTGACTGTCTGGATGGATGTGTTACTGTGATTCTTTGGAACTATTGGATGGTCTGAAAAACATGAAGGGAATATTGTGGATATCTATCATCATCCTTGTCCATCATGTTGGTTGAAGAAAATGTTGCAGGCAAACAGTAACACAAGCCAGAATGTCATGGAGGCACCAGTTTACTTTTTGTCTGAAGTTTATTTTTACTAACAATTCAAAATAGAAAAAAAATATTAACAAAGAAAAAAGCTTTCGGGTTTCTAGGTAGTGTATCCATCAATAGTTACACATACCTATTGCAGCAAAGTATTCATACTTGATTGCCAAAATATAAAGGAAAACGCGAGTTGTTGATATCCGTTGATTGCCTTTTGCAAAACCAGTGAAAGAAAGGGGTGGGGGAGGCTGGGGGATTATGATGTCAGAGCCTTTGGTGTCTGAGGATTCTACTTCTCCATGGCAACCACAAACAACTGTGCTTAGAACATGTGAGATATACACAAGGGATGAATACACTGAGACACATCATTACAAATTACTCAAATCGGTTTTACTCATCCCAAAGGAAGCATACAGAGAGACACGTTACAAGTTCAAGCTTCGCTCAGCCTATCACATGCCAGTCAAGCCTAATTAGATTTGTTTACGAATAAAGTCATATTTCATTGATCTGGGGAAGTTGGAACAAATATGGAGAAAGAAAATCCCGATAATCAAGTCCTAGCACTGAACCAATTAGGCAAAGGACACGGAAGGCGGCCGAGCTTTGGCAGAAGTGGCTACCGGTACAGACCAGCGCAGCCCATTGCACCAGTGGAGAACATTAAGGAGATCCAGGTGTGTAATAACGAAACGGATTACAGAGCTTCGGGGTTTCGTTTGCAATAAACTGAATTATATTTTAAAGATTTGTGTTTTTTATATTAGGAAATAACTGTACACTTATTGATCCTGTTTTTGTTTTATACTACATTGCGAGTCTATGCATAACCATAAATGCGAGTAAGGATATTATGGTTACTGTCAGAGGATTACTATTTCTCATAGGGTCCATTCACTAACCCAGGACATCTTACCTGGTTCACATTTACAGTTTGAGAAGGAGAATGTCTTGAAATACTTTCTATGCTTACTTATAGATCAAGTTTTTGTGACCATCAACTGCAACCTCTATCAGGACTAGAGAGACTGTATTGATTTGTAACATCACTGGTTGTATATGTATATATATATATATATATATATATATATATATATATATATATATATATATATATATATATATATATATATACATACCATATTTGCTCAATTATAATGCTCAAAGACGACCTCCAACATTGGAATATTAATTTAGGGAACAAATGAAAAAGCCTGAATATAAGACTACCCTATAGGAAAAAAGTTTTACTAGTCAATATTAATTCACATGTAATCTATTTTTTCATAATTAATAGAAACTATGATTGAGAAAAAAGATTTTTTGTTTTTATTTCCTTTTATTTGCCACTCTGCCCCCAGTTATGCACATCTACCCCTCAGAAATGCTACTCTGCCTCCCTGACATGCCTTTTAACCCCCTATTTGCCACTCTGCCCCCCAGATATTCCTTATACACCCCTATATGCCACTCTGCCTCCAGAAAACCATTATACCCCCCCTCCTACTTACTTCTGGTGTGCTCCATGGGTCAGTTGGAAGGTTGCCTTTGTAATTGACCCATTTGCATTATGTTCTTTAAGTGTCCTGGCACACAGAACAGAGAAGTCACAGCTTGAGGAGAGTGGACTGGACAATGTAGTCTGACCCAGACCTAGACAGTAACCCCCTTAAATAGATCACCGGGTAAGAGTCTCTAAAATTAATAAACAAGAATTGCTTCTGAGTAAAACACCATTTGTTTAGGTGAAACAACAACATTGCAATTTTTTAAATGTTAAGGGGTGAAATTGATTTTTTAGTTGACAAAAAAATATACTGCCAATTAAAAGTCAGCTGCAAGATTGAAGTCATTGAAGGAATTTCTATTACCATGCAAGCGTTCTTAAAATCAAAGCAGGCTACATAAGTTTGATTGTAATAAAAATTTCCAATATAAATTCAAGAACACTAATTCCTAAAATAGCATTCAAAGGCTTGCTATTACACAACCAGGAATAGGAAACAATAGAAGGTATAATTTTAGAGATTAGCATTCATGGGGCAGTGATTAGCAGAAAGAACTTTGTATAATGGATAAATGGAAAATCTGTGTTTTCTTTGGTGAAACTTACTGGCTGCTTTTAGAAATATTTTGATATCTATAAAGACTTACTGGAAATATATGCCTTTGTTGAATTACATTGATGCATATTTCATATATATATAGTTTTTCGTTATATCGTTATAGATGTTTAGTGCAGTTTTGAATTATAAATGAAATGGTCCCCATTAAATAATTTCATTCACCCTTAAAGGTGAGTCACACAAATGCGGCCCAGTTCATAGTGGTGTGAGTGCATTTAAGAAAGAATTCACAGAGCCAGAATTCCCAAGGGTGCCATACTTTTAGGGAGACCACAAAAGCCTTGCCATCAGCCCTTTCACTCACACACATATTCCTCTCACTTTGAGCAAATTCAGAACACTTTCTGCGTAGGCCTCATTAGCGGTGTAGCTAGAAAGCACAGGGCCCTGGTGCGAAAATTCCCCCGGGGCCCCTCAACTTCACTAAGCAACATTTCCCACACTGTCCTCTTTGTCCCAAACTGCTTGTGAGTGCCCTCTTTGCCCACGGATTATCTGTGCCATATTAGACTCCAAAAAGCCTGCTTGTGCGATATTTGCCCTCAGTGCTACCAAACAGCCTGGCTGTGCCATCTTTGCCTTAAACAACCTGACTTTGTCTTCCTTGTCATCAAACAGCTTATTGGTGCCCCTAAACAACCTGTCTGTACCATTTTTGCTCCCTAAAGAGAATGCCATTTTTGCTACCAAACAGCTTGTCAGTGCCTTCTTTGCCACCAACCAGCTTTTCACACTCATGCTATCACACACTTCCTCACACACCACTAAAACAATTAGACATACACACCCATGTTAACACACACCTACATATACACATCTATCCTAACGCACACTTACATATTAATGCTTTCACATACAAACACTTCCAAATAAACATTCATGCTTACATACACTTACACACATTTCTTCTTACACCACTTACACATACACGTCCATGCTAACATACACTTATACATACACACCCAGCAAACACACACTTACACATACATGCTAACACAAAAACACTTACACATACACACTTACAAATATATGTTAACACACACTTATACATACAGTCTAACATACACACATACAATCATACATACTCCCTCCCTCTTGCAACCCCCTTACCTCACCTGCAGCTTTTCTCTAGTGCGCCCGGGTAACCCCTGAGACCTCGTCTGTGACACTTACACAGGAAACTGCTTCTATACTTTTTGGGGTATTTCTGGTATCCTGACCCTGGCTTTGTTACATGTTTTATGTTATCTCCAATATCCTGACTTTAGCTGTGTTAGCGTTTGTCTGTGACGTCCTGGTGTGCTGTGTGCAGTACTCTGATCATCAGCTGCTCTCTATCCCAGTTGTTTACCCATCCTTACTGTTACCACAGCAGTGGTCTGTTACCTATCTCCAGGTCTCCCAGAGTGTGTCCTACATCACAGGAGTTGATCCAATGCAATGTTAAATAGAAGGGGGGATAAGGGACAACCCTGAAGGACCCCCTCTAGCAATCAGGTTAGGCATCCAATTTAAGCCATTTGTAGATGTAACTGTACCTGGTTTGGAATAGATGTTTCTATAGAACCCAAGAAAATTAGGACCAAAATACATGAATCTTTAACCCCTTAACGACAATCCACGTACATGTACGGGGTTGCCGTGCAACGGGTTAACGACAATGCCCGTACATGTACGGGCTGCCGTTAAATAGCTGCATCGCCGCGATCGCGGCGTTTTCGCCGCGATTGGCGGCTTTGCAGCATCCACGGAAGCCTCCCAAGTGAGGCTGACCGTGGATCCGGGGAGGGCAGCCCTTGGCAGCCCTCCCCGGAAGAAAAATGGCCGCCGCCGCACCGATCATGAAAGATCGCGGCGGCGCCCGGCTAAAACAGCTTAGGAAGCGATCTGAATCGCTTCCTAAGCATAAATGGTGTTACTGACATGCCTCGATATCGAGGCATGTCATTAACACTACACCCCTACCCCGATCACCTTGTGATTGCTCCGAAGAGCAACCACAAGTGCCATCCTGTAAATGACGTTGCCGTCATTCACAGGATGGCATCAACAATAGAAATTAGTTCATAGAGGGTCTATCCAGACCCTCTTGTGAACTCTCGAGCTCCTCCTGCAGGTTGAATGCAGGTACTGCATCCAACCATGCAAGGTCAATGGAGCCCAGCTCACTAATGAGTGATTAGTAAAAAAAAAAAAAAAAAAAAAAATTTTTTTTTTAAAAAAAAATTAAAAAAAATGGTTAAAAAAAATAAAAATAATATAGTAACATATAAAAATCCCCACTGTCACCAAAAAAAAAAAAAAAAATTAATAAGCAAGTCCTAAAATTCTTTATCTTTACAAAAATTCCAGCATGGAAAGAGTTAAAATATTGGCATTACAAATGCCCATAGGGTGTCTCGTATTAAAAAATGCATGAGTGGATGGGATAAATTGAATTGGCCGGGTTCAAAGGTGTCCCAAATATGGGACATGGGGGCAGTAGGATCAGATGTCTAAATGGCCAAAAAATACACACCTCACAAAGGCGGCCTTTTACCTCCCAAATAACCCAACAAACCCATGCATGTGGGGTATCACTGCGCTCAGGAGATGTTACTGAACACATATGGGGTCGTTGTTTGACAGGGACATATACCAGGAGCGATAAATTTATACCTGAAGTACAACGTGTGTGAAAAAAATACAAAAAAATTTACTACCATAAAGTTTCACAAAGGCTGGTGGTAAAATTAGTGCATGGAAAGGGTTAAATTACCAGCATGTGAAATACCTTGGGGTGTCTAGTTTTTAAAAATATATGACTTGATGGGGTAAATTGCATTGGCCGGCTTCAAAGATACCCGAAATGGCACATGGGGGGAAGAATGACCAGATTTGGAAAAAAAGGTTTTGAAATAGCAAAACGCTACCTGTACTTATTGCCCCATAACGTGCAGAAAAAAGCAAAAAAACATAAAAACATTGGGTATTTCTAAACTCAGGACAAATAGTAGAATCTATTTAGCAGGTTTTTTCATTCGTTTTTGCAGATGAGTAAAAGTTTTTTGTTTAAAAAGTGAGAAAAAGTATTTTTTTAACAAAAAATCCCCATATTTTATAATTTTTTTTATAGTAAATTAGATGATATGAGTATCTAAAGAAAGCCCTGTTTGTCCTGAAAAAAACAATATATAATATGTGTGGGAGCACGAAATGAGAAAGAAGAAAATCACAGCTAAACAGGAACACCGAAAAATGTTAAAATAGCCATTGTCCCACAATATACTACGAGTAATAACCCCTATTGTCCTTAAGGGGTTAAATTCTCGCTATGTGCAGCCATGCAATAGAATCAAAGGCCTTTTGCGTGTGTCGAGATTGATCAATGTATAATAATGCAGGTGGTTCGCTTGGGTAGTATGCATGACCGCAGTGAGCGCCTTACAAATACCTATGACTAGGCTGCAGGACCGTATGAAACCAATTTGGGTGTGTGAGATGGTGTGTGGCAGGATAGAGTGTAGTCTCATGGCTTTATAATAATATACCGTATTTGCTCGATTATAAGGCGAGGTTTTTTCAGAGCAAATGCTCTGAAAAATACCCCTCATCTTCTAATCGGGGTCGTCTTCTAATCAGACCTCAAATAGAGGTCTGATTATGAGACTAAGATCCAGATCCCCCGCACCGCTGCAGGGGACCTGGATCCTCCTGTCTCCCCCCCCATTTAACACCCCCCCCACACACACTTACCGGTGCTTCCTGCTGTATTGCCGGGGCAGCGGGTTGACGTCTACGCGATCCGCGTAGACAACGTCCGCTGCAGCCGGAAGGAGGTGTGGCTAGCAGCGGGGGTTGTCTGCGTCCGTCGCGCAGACCTTCCCCGACTGACAGCCGGGGAAGGTATGCGCGACGGACGCAGACAAACCGCCGCTGCCAACTCCACCTCCTTCCGGCTGCAGCGGAAGGAGACGTCAACCCACTGCCCCGGCAATACAGCAGGAAATTGGAAGCACCGGTAAGTGTGTGTGTGTGTGTGTGTTAAATGGGGGCATAGGGCATTTCTGGAAACGGCATATTATGGGGCAGAGTGGCATATAGGGAGGTATAAGGCATTTCAGGAGGCAGAGTGGCGTTAAGGGGGCATTTAATAGAGCACTCTGCCTCCTGAAATGCCTTATACCTCCCTATATGCCACTCTGCCCAATAATATGCCTTTTTACCCCCTAAATGCCAGAGTGGCATATAGGGGTATAAGGCATTTCTGGAGGCAGAGTGCTCTATACAATGCCTTTTAACTCCCTTAATGCCACTCTGCCTCCTGGAATGCCTTATACCTCCCTATATGCCACTCTGCCCCATAATATGCATTTTAACCCCCTAAATGCCAGAATGGGATATAGGGGTATAAGGCATTTCTGGAGGCAGAGTGGCACATAGGGGGTCAAAAGGCATACCATGGGGAACAGTGGCATATAGAGGGTTAAAAGGCATATCATGGGCCACAGTGCCATATTGGTGTGGCAAGCCTGGGGGCAGATGTGCGTAACTGGGGGACAGGTTGGAAAATACAAGGAAATAAAAACAAAAAAAATATTTTTCTCAATCATAGCTTTTATTAAAAAAAATAGTTTACATGAATTAACATTTACTGGTAAAACTTTTTTCCTTTAGGGTCGTCTTATATTCAGGCTTTTTCTTTTTTTCCTACGTTAATATTCAGATTTTGGGGGGTCGTCTTATAATCAGGGTTGTCTTATAATCAAGCAAATACGGTAATTTTGGTGAGAATTTTAATGTCATTGTTTAGTAACGTGATGAGACGGTAAGATGTTACCAGTTCTGTGTCTTTTTTTTGATTAAGGGAGTAAGATGGTTTTTGCCTCCAACCGAGGATTTGTATCAAGTTGATCTAGATAGATTGCAATATATAGAGATGTCAGCATGGGCACCACATCTGCATTTAGGGTCTTAAAGTATTCCGATGGGAATCAATCGGGGCCTTTTGATTTGGCATTGGACAAGGACATGAGGGTTTGTGTTATTTCTAGTTGTGATATGGGCACATTAAATATGTCATGAGTAACCTCCCCCGGGTTAGCCCCCCCATATTAAATTTTTTTACAAAAGATCATGGCATTTGTTAGATCTTTGTTAGATCAGGTTTGATCAACTGTTTTTTTCGTTAGATCAACTCTAAAATAGGCAATATTAACAATCTTTTTCAGGGGGGGCTAACCCGTAGCCAGCCCCCCCTCAACAAAAATTTCAACAAAATGTTACTGATTATGATAGCTCTACGTTAGATCAGGTTTGATCAGACAAAATTTTTGTTAGATCTAGTCTAATTACTGAGATATTGCATATTTAATGAGGGGGGGCTGGCCCCCCCTCAACTGAAATTTGGATTTTTTTTAATGGATCTTGGTAGATATTCGTTAGATCAGGTTAGATCAACAGTTTTTTTCGTTAGATCTACCACGCAGGAGGCGGAATTCACAATCCTATTTTGTGTGCGGGGGATGGGTACACATACAGTCTGGCCCCCCCTCAACTGAAATTTGGATTTTTTTTAATGGATCTTGGTAGATATTCGTTAGATCAGGTTAGATCAACAGTTTTTTTCGTTAGATCTATCACACAGGAGGCGGTATTCACAATCCTATTTTGTGTGCGGGTAAAGGGTATACATAGGGGCTGGCCCCCCCTCAACTGAAATTTGGATTTTTTTTAATGGATCTTGGTAGATATTCGTTAGATCAGGTTAGATCAACTGTTTTTTTCGTTAGATCTACCACGCAGGAGGCGGTATTCACAATCCTATTTTGTGTGCGGGGGATGGGTATACATACGGTCTGGCCCCCTCTCAACTGAAATTTGGATTTTTTTTTATGGATCTTGATATATATTCGTTAGATCAGGTTAGATCAACAGCTTTTTTCGTTAGATCTACCACGCAGGAGGCGGTATTCACAATCCTATTTGGTGTGCGGGGGATGGGTACACATACGGTCTGGCCCCCCCTCAACTGAAATTTGGATTATTTTTAATGGATCTTGGTAGATATTCGTTAGATCAGGTTAGATCAACTGTTTTTTCCGTTAGATCTACCACGCAGGAGGCGGTATTCACAATCCTATTTTGTGTGCGGGGGATGGGTACACATACGGTCTGGCCCCCCCTCAACTGAAATTTGGATTTTTTTTAATGGATCTTGGTAGATATTCGTTAGATCAGGTTAGATCAACAGTTTTTTTCGTTAGATCTACCACGCAGGAGGCGGAATTCACAATCCTATTTTGTGTGCGGGGGATGGGTACACATACAGTCTGGCCCCCCCTCAACTGAAATTTGGATTTTTTTTAATGGATCTTGGTAGATATTCGTTAGATCAGGTTAGATCAACTGTTTTTTTCGTTAGATCTACCACGCAGGAGGCGGTATTCACAATCCTATTTTGTGTGCGGGGGATGGGTATACATACGGTCTGGCCCCCCCTCAACTGAAATTTGGATTTTTTTTATGGATCTTGGTAGATATCCGTTAGATCAGGTTAGATCTACAGTTTTTTTCGTTAGATCTACCACGCAGGAGGCGGTATTCACAATCCTATTTGGTGTGCGGGGGATGGGTACACATACGGTCTGGCCCCCCCTCAACTGAAATTTGGATTTTTTTAATGGATCTTGGTAGATATTCGTTAGATCAGGTTAGATCAACTGTTTTTTCCGTTAGATCTACCACGCAGGAGGCGGTATTCACAATCCTATTTTGTGTGCGGGGGATGGGTACACATACGGTCTGGCCCCCCCTCAACTGAAATTTGGATTTTTTTTAATGGATCTTGGTAGATATTCGTTAGATCAGGTTAGATCAACTGTTTTTTTTCGTTAGATCTACCACGCAGGAGGCGGTATTCACAATCCTATTTTGTGTGCGGGTGATGGGTATACATAGGGGCTGGCCCCCCCTCAACGAAAATTTGGATTTTTTTTAATGGATCTTGGTAGATATTCGTTAGATCAGGTTAGATCAACAGCTTTTTTCGTTAGATCTACCACGCAGGAGGCGGTATTCACAATCCTATTTTGTGTGCGGGGGATGGGTACACATACGGTCTGGCCCCCCCTCAACTGAAATTTGGATTTTTTTTAATGGATCTTGGTAGATATTCGTTAGATCAGGTTAGATCAACTGTTTTTCGTTAGATCTACCACGCAGGAGGCGGTATTCACAATCCTATTTTGTGTGCGGGGGATGGGTACACATACGGTCTGGCCCCCCCTCAACTGAAATTTGGATTTTTTTTAATGGATCTTGGTAGATATTCGTTAGATCAGGTTAGATCAACAGCTTTTTTCGTTAGATCTACCACGCAGGAGGCGGTATTCACAATCCTATTTTGTGTGCGGGTGATGGGTATACATAGGGGCTGGCCCCCCCTCAACTAAAATTTGGATTTTTTTTAATGGATCTTGGTAGATATTCGTTAGATCCGGTTAGATCAACTGTTTTTTCGTTAGATCTATCTACTCACAATCTTCTTTTGATTTTACATATCCATGCCTGTTCATTTGCACATCAAGCCACAGGTGCATACCTCTCAACTGTCTCGATTAATGCAGTACAGTCACGATTTGGAGGCTCTGTCCCGCTGAGCTCTACCTCTGTTCCATGGAATTCGGGATTCAGAATCCTGCGGGTCCTGAAAGTGTTCTCTGGTGCCTGGGTCACCAGAAAACGACTACTGGACATGCTCAGCATTGTACGCATGCGCAGTAACACTGCCAGCTTCAGTGACAGCACTAGCTCGCATGCGCGGTAACGCTGACACTCTGATCTTCACAGTTTAGGAAGAGTGATGGCAGCAATGCACATGCGCGCCAGCGTCCCAATTTGCCGAGATGTTGGGAGGTATGAGGTAATGTCATAAATAACAGACTCCACAGACACATTTAAAACACATTTTTCTCCGAATTTAGGCATTTTCTTGCAGTTTGCCTAACACAATGTATAGATAACTTTCAATATTTTTTATTCTCTGCATTCACAGTATGTGTACCCATCCCCCGCACACAAAATAGGATTGTGAATACCGCCTCCTGCGTGGTAGATCTAACGAAAATAACAGTTGATCTAACCTGATCTAACGAATATCTACCAAGATCCATTAAAAAAAATCCAAATTTCAGTTTAGGGGGGGTCAGACCGTATGTGTACCCATCCCCCGCACACAAAATAGGATTGTGAATACCGCCTCCTGCGTGGTAGATCTAACAAAAAAAGCTGTTGATCTAACCTGATCTAACGAATATCTACCAAGATCCATTTAAAAAAATCCAAATTTTAGTTGAGGGGGGGCCAGCCCCTATGTATACCCATCACCCGCACACAAAATAGGATTGTGAATACCGCCTCCTGCGTGGTAGATCTAACGAAAAAAACAGTTGATCTAACCTGATCTAACGAATATCTACCAAGATCCATTTAAAAAAATCCAAATTTCAGTTGAGGGGGGGCCAGACCGTATGTGTACCCATCCCCCGCACACAAAATAGGATTGTGAATACCGCCTCCTGCGTGGTAGATCTAACGAAAAAAGCTGTTGATCTAACCTGATCTAACGAATATCTACCAAGATCCATTAAAAAAAATCCAAATTTTCGTTGAGGGGGGGCCAGCCCCTATGTATACCCATCACCCGCACACAAAATAGGATTGTGAATACCGCCTCCTGCGTGGTAGATCTAACGAAAAAAACAGTTGATCTAACCTGATCTAACGAATATCTACCAAGATCCATTAAAAAAAATCCAAATTTCAGTTGAGGGGGGGCCAGACCGTATGTATACCCATCCCCCGCACACAAAATAGGATTGTGAATACCGCCTCCTGCGTGGTAGATCTAACGAAAAAAACAGTTGATCTAACCTGATCTAACGAATATCTACCAAGATCCATTAAAAAAAATCCAAATTTCAGTTGAGGGGGGGCCAGACCGTATGTGTACCCATCCCCCGCACACCAAATAGGATTGTGAATACCGCCTCCTGCGTGGTAGATCTAACGAAAAAAACTGTAGATCTAACCTGATCTAACGGATATCTACCAAGATCCATAAAAAAAAATCCAAATTTCAGTTGAGGGGGGGCCAGACCGTATGTATACCCATCCCCCGCACACAAAATAGGATTGTGAATACCGCCTCCTGCGTGGTAGATCTAACGAAAAAAACAGTTGATCTAACCTGATCTAACGAATATCTACCAAGATCCATTAAAAAAAATCCAAATTTCAGTTGAGGGGGGGCCAGACCGTATGTGTACCCATCCCCCGCACACCAAATAGGATTGTGAATACCGCCTCCTGCGTGGTAGATCTAACGAAAAAAACTGTAGATCTAACCTGATCTAACGGATATCTACCAAGATCCATAAAAAAAAATCCAAATTTCAGTTGAGGGGGGGCCAGACCGTATGTGTACCCATCCCCCGCACACAAAATAGGATTGTGAATACCGCCTCCTGCATGGTAGATCTAACGAAAAAAACAGTTGATCTAACCTGATCTAACGAATATCTACCAAGATCCATTAAAAAAAATCCAAATTTCAGTTGAGGGGGGGCCAGCCCCTATGTATACCCTTTACCCGCACACAAAATAGGATTGTGAATACCGCCTCCTGTGTGATAGATCTAACGAAAAAAACTGTTGATCTAACCTGATCTAACGAATATCTACCAAGATCCATTAAAAAAAATCCAAATTTCAGTTGAGGGGGGGCCAGACTGTATGTGTACCCATCCCCCGCACACAAAATAGGATTGTGAATTCCGCCTCCTGCGTGGTAGATCTAACGAAAAAAACTGTTGATCTAACCTGATCTAACGAATATCTACCAAGATCCATTAAAAAAAATCCAAATTTCAGTTGAGGGGGGGCCAGCCCCCCCTCATTAAATATGCAATATCTCAGTAATTAGACTAGATCTAACAAAAATTTTGTCTGATCAAACCTGATCTAACGTAGAGCTATCATAATCAGTAACATTTTGTTGAAATTTTTGTTGAGGGGGGGCTGGCTACGGGTTAGCCCCCCCTGAAAAAGATTGTTAATATTGCCTATTTTAGAGTTGATCTAACGAAAAAAACAGTTGATCAAACCTGATCTAACAAAGATCTAACAAATGCCATGATCTTTTGTAAAAAAATTTAATATGGGGGGGCTAACCCGGGGGAGGTCATGAGTAAGCTTTGATAGCCCCGCTTTTTGTAAAATTACGACCCCTCGTGAATGGTCATCAGGCAAGGATGCATAGAAAAGACTTTTGTAATATTCAGCAACCCATTTGTTTTTATGGTTTCAAAAGAAAACCCAATTAATTTGTGTGGGTAGATCAAACACAGAAATTGGGGATCTTGATTAAACCAACATATAGTAAGAATGGCAAAAAAAACCTTATAACTCAGGTGCATGAAATGGGGTGGTTTTACCACCTTTCATCTTGGATACAATTCTTCTCCATAAACCCCTTATGGACAGAGCTTCTTTTTTTTATGTTTGCAATGTTTGTGAAAATGGCTCTTTCCACTTTTTTGCAGTGCTTAGCTGTAATTTTCTCATCTCTCATTTAGGGTACACATATTATATAGGGCTTGCTTTGGCCTATATAATGCTCCACTATTTTGATCATGTCATCTAATTTACTAAATATATATATATATATATAAATATATATATATATAATATAAATATAAATATATATATATATATCTCTTGGCAAACTAATCAACTCATTTGGCCTCCAGTATCATCTATATGCAGATGATACCCAAATCTACCTGTCTTCTCCTGATCTCTCTCCATCTCTCATGTCCCGGATCACCAGCTGCTTGTCTGCTATTTCTTCATGGATGTCACAACACTACCTGAAACTTAATCTTTCTAAAACGGAACTCATTATCTTCCCTCCCTCCATCTCCACTCCACTACCTGAATACTCTATCACCATTAACAACACAACTATCTCTCCTACTAACCAGGCCCGATGCCTTGGGGTCATCCTTGACTCAAACCTCTCCTTCATACCTCACATTCAGTCCCTCGCCAGATCCTGCCGCCTGCACCTAAAAAACATCTCTCGTATCCGCCCATTCCTCACCCAAGAATCCACAAAAACTCTGGTTCATTCACTTATTATTTCCCGTCTTGACTACTGCAACACTCTTCTGGTTGGCATTCCACTGTCTCGACTCTCTCCACTACAGTCTATCCTTAATGCCGCTGCTAGGTTCATCTTCCTTGCACGTGTCTCCTCTTCTGCTTCCCCCCTCTGTGAAACCCTCCACTGGCTTCCGATTACCTTTAGAATTAAATTTAAGATCCTGGTACTGACATATAAGGCCATCCACAATACTGCTCCTCCGTACATTTCTGACCTCATTAGCAAATATTCTCCTACTCGATCCCTACGTTCCTCCCATGGGCTAAGGCTCTCCTCCTCACTCATCACCTCTTCCTTTTCCCGTCTACAAGATTTCACTCGAGCTGCCCCATATCTCTGGAATCTGCTCCCAAGGAACCTTCAGAATTCACCCTCCCTCCCGACATTCAAGAAACATCTAAAAACCCACTTCTTCAGAGAAGCATACCATCTTAGCTGCTAGAACATCCTTGTCATTGATACCCCCACAATACCTCTCACCCTTTCTCTATGCCTTATGTTTATCACCCCATTTTCCCTCTAGATTGTAAGCTTGCGAGCAGGGCTCTCTCCACCAAATGTATCGGTTTGTCTTAGTCTGTCAATTCTTGTCTTGTCATATCCCTTGAATTTATGTATTGTATTAAGCGCTGCGTAAACTGTTGGCGCTATATAAATAAAAGATAATAATAATAATAATATAATATGGTGAAAATTTAAATAAAAAAACATTTTTGTTAATTGTATTTGAAAAAACTTTTATTCATCTACAAAAGCTAATGAAAAAAAACCTGCTAAATAGATTCTACTATTTGTCCTGGGTTTAGAAATACCCAATTTGTTTATGGGGCAATAAGTACCAGTAGCATATTGCTATTTCAAAATCATTTTTTTCAAAATTGGTCATTCTAAAATTTTAGAACTTGCTCATAAAACTTTTTTTTTATTTATTGTTTTACATTTTTTGGGCATATTGTCTTTGAACTGGATGATTCCCCTTCTCATGTAATGGTGACATCACTGAGATCCTTTTTATTTTTACATTTTTATTTATTTTCTTAACATATTTTTACATTTTCAATTGTTATATTTTAAAAAAAATGTATTTCACTTATCACATGCTTAGTGAGCTGGGCTCCATTGACCTGCATGGTTGGCTGCAGTACATGTTCTCAGGAGGGTCTGGAAAGAGCCTCTTGGAACTTTTATTTTGAACAAGTGCCGCCATCTTGTAGGCAGCGTGTCTCTAACAGGTGGCGGTTTGAAACACTCCTAGGAGCAATTAAACAGGGCCTTGACTTTGTTTGTGTTGCTGAAGTGCCTCTATATAAAGACATTCGGAAACACAAAAAAGCCAAAGCCCCGTTTGACCATTGATTGCTTTCTACCCGCACTTAACCCCATGACGTGCCAGGCATGTCCATTCGATTGGCATTAAGGGGATACATTTCCATGACATGCCTGGCACGTCCCTTATCGTCGAGGGGTTAAACCACTTACAGCTATGCAAATATTCATACAGCTATGTAAATATTCAGGGCTGGACTGGGAATTAACACCAGCCCTGGAATTAATTGAGTAACCACATGCTCCAGATTGTCCAGGACAGTTCCGAAATGGGACTTCATATCCCGTGTCCCTGGCAACCTCAATCCGGGACAATGCATTGTCCTGGAATGAGAGCTCTTGGGTGGTGCTTTTCATTGCGTCAGAGTTAGTTAAGAAAGCAGGAAAATGATAGTCTGCATGGAGGGCCCGTGCGAGGCTCAGCCAGGTAAGCTGGCAAACTTTGAACAGTTGGCACTGGGGAGCTGTTAGGGGACAAGGTTGGCACTGGGAAGCTGTTTTTTGGGACAAGGTTGGCACTGATAAGGTGTTTCTTAAGACAAAGTTGGTACAGAGAAACTGTTAGGGGACAAGGTTGGCAATATGGAGCTGTTTTGGGGACAAGGTTTGCAACGGGAAGCTGTTTTTTTTTGGACAAGGTTGGTAATGGGAAGCTGTTTTGGCCAGTCTAAAAATGTTTACAGGGGACCAGTCCACACTGGCATATATTGGCAGCCACAGCCACAATACCCCTGATCATGGGGAGCATGTGTGTTGAGTGTGTCTAGCTGAGTGTGGCTATATGTAATTGCCATAAAAAAGCCAGAGTGCCAACTACATACCACATGTAGCGATTGTGGAGAAAATATTTCTGATATTCTACTGTTTCTTTAAGACAACTGAATCAACTGACTATATTTAGCAGTTGTATAAAGATGTTTACGTAGAATGAAAAGTACCTGATTGATCACAGATCAGAAAATATTCAGATAAGTACTTTCTGTCCATATCAAGTCATTTGAAAATAAGGAGTTAGTTGTAAACATCATGAATTGCAACTGGTATAAATCCCCAAACAGTAGTGGCACAAAAGACAATTGTGTCCCCTCCACATGTATGTCCTATTCTCTATTAATAGTTGAAAATGCCTGCAAAACTAAGGTATGATTTTTTCACAAACATAATTATGTAATAAACAATCCATTTCTGTCCTGCCCACTCAGGAAAGAGGTCTTTAGTGGCCTATTCAGGAAAGTGGTCATTAGTGCCTGCTTCTGCACAATGCAGCTTTGGGGAGTCCATTTTATGCACCTGACACAATAGTTACCGTATTTATCGGCGTATAACACGCACTTTAACTAAAACATGAAGCTGAAACCCTACCTGCGTGTTATATATAGTTTTTTATTATTTAAACTTTTTTACTCAAATTTCCTTGTTAAAATGAGGGTGCGTGTTATACGCCGATAAATATGGTACATTATGGTTTATGTGTGAACCAAGGGTACCAGGCTGAGGTGAAAAAATGGCAGAGCTGCTCCAGACAGCCGAGCAGGTTAAATACAGGAAGGATAGACACAAACACAGAGCACTGAAAAACAAAACAATAACAAAGCAAACGAACCAAGAAAATTGGATGCAAACTACTGCTGCAGCACGCAACATAACAATGGCTGAAGCCTGGTACATATCTGGGGAACTGCTTAATTTAACCTCTTCCATTGTAATATATTATGCTAACATTTGACATTACAGCCTCAAAAACAAACTATGGTGATAAGACTCCTTTTAAGTAAAGTTACTTTTTATACCTCGCCCTGGTATCTAAAATTAACTGCTATTCAATACAGTTTTCGAAGCTTAACGTACCCAATACAATAATTTTGCTTGTAAATTAACCAAAGCAAAATTATCAAACAAGCCGATTAAATTATACCCTCCCCCCATATGCCTTTTTGTCTGGGGAATCTCAAATTGCAACTGTGCTCAAATTCTATTAATTGGCTTAGTAAATAACCACTTGTTGAAAGTGCCTTTTCGTTTCAAATAGTGTAAAGAAATACAATAACAAATGAATTTATTTATCTTCCCTATTTGTAAAATGTAAGTAAATAAATGCAACATTACTAGATGTTTCAGTTGAAAGACAATTAACATTTCTTTGCTTACTATTACTCGTTATAGTTAAGTAGTAGGTCAATGACCCTTAAACTGCCAAGGGATAATAGATGCTATTAGAAAATCTCACCAGGCCCTAAAACAAGGCAAATTATCCAATTTCCTGCTGTTAACAGTTTTTGTTATTGTGGACCAAAGTGGTATTTATTCCTACAAATAGATGATTTGATGCTATGCCACATAAAGTATTATGTAGTGTGCTTTAGAGAGTGTAACTGGGCAGTTTGGCTGTTAATGAATGACAGAGAGATGTTTCTAATACCAAGTACAAAAGCTTTGTGTTGTGTGTTGAGATTAATTAATACATTAAAATGGGGATATGGATCACTGAATAACATCTGTTGCTAAGATATCAATTATTTGTCAGATACAAGAGGCTTGTTAAACAAGACCATATAATTTTGTACATTGGTAATTGTGTTTCCTTCTGCATTCCATCGAATTGTTTTATAAGGCTTGAGAGTTAAGTTTCCCTGGTGCTCTAGAGTGTTTACAGGTGAATGGTTATCCTTCCTCTCCCTTTGAGCGACGCTGTAATATTGTAACTGACACTGGCTTCAACGTTACACTTGTGAAAAGCTGAGTCAAATCTGATATGATCTAGGAAATGGAGTCTGGCACTGAATTGGACGTAAGTAGACGTGCATCTTATAAAAGCTACTGCTAGCTCAAATATCAGTAATTTCAATTATGTTTCAAATTACACAACTAAGTGTGTATATGGCTTATGTGTATGTATCTGTATTCATGTGTATGTGGAATTGTTAACAAAACATTTTTTGTATTTAATTAAAATACATTTAGGTTTCATTCCTATTTCGCCAACGTGATGGCTATGTATTTGGTGTGTTTTTGGTGGGAAAACCCTAGGTGCATCTTTTACTGTGTGTAAATATTTGATTTGAAACAATATAATAGTTACCCATTGGACTGTTTGCCTACTTTTGTCTAATTCACAACTGCAAAGGCTGACAAGTTGTTGTAATATGAGATTTCTCTAAATTATCTGAGACGTTTTAGAAATCCAGGGAAAAATAAATAATATAATGTAACATTAAGCTAAAATAATATATACCATATTTTAACAGTATAACATTCTTCGGCCACCTTTAGTTCTCCATATTTTGCCATCAAGGCTGTTTAGAAGAAGCGTAGATGTTACCTGATACATGAGAAATATTTCCCTAAAGCTACAGTTGGAAAACATATTCTGCTCTCATTCAGAGAGGCTTGTGATCGTGTTCTCGTCACACAGTTAATTTGAATTGACCAGCTGTAACATTAGACCTCCTCAGCAGCTTGGTCTTGTGGTTTTGATATACAGTAGTATGGTAAAGGGTGCAAATATAGGCTTACTTAATAAAGTAATAATGCTAAAGAAGAAAACAGGTAGAAGATACACGTGTCCAAAAGTAAGGCAGCATCTTTGTACCCCTGGTGCACCTGCTTCAGCTCCAGTCACCTCCACAATTATATTGAGAATTACCAGAGTTACAGTCCACAAAAAGCTTGCCATTCTGTTTTTCTTCCATTTTAACACATTAAAACTATATATGTATATATATATGTATGTGTGTGTGTAAATCTGCTTACCCTTGGATTTTCATCTATTGTTTTTATTGGGTGGAAGGGATATTT
The DNA here is from genome assembly GCF_027358695.1 of Spea bombifrons. Classification (NCBI taxonomy): domain Eukaryota; kingdom Metazoa; phylum Chordata; class Amphibia; order Anura; family Pelobatidae; genus Spea; species Spea bombifrons. Next base: position 49,283,482 of record NC_071091.1, read on the forward strand.
TATAGAAAGCAGAGAACTTGGTTTCCTACCAAAATCCTGCACATCTGATCTCACAATAGGTCAGATTGTAGCATGCTATCTCTTTCGTGCTTGTCTAGGATAGCATTGGTTACCATGGTAGCAAGCAGCAATTCGCCCCCCCCCCCCCCCCACTAACGGGAAAGCTGGTGATCAGTCACAGAACAATCAGCAGGCTTTGCTTCTCCCCAGACTGAGCCTCGGCCTTTAGGAGTTAATGTGTGGCAGTCTTAAATGTGCGACTTTCACCGAGTAGACGGTTGAAGGCCCCACTACCCTACAGAAATTGGGCTTTGCCCCTTTATTAAGCCAATGGCGTAATTGATCAGCTTACCTTTTTTTTTTTTTTTTTTTTTTTTTTGTACCACTTTATCTGATGTAGAATATCGCCACCTAGTGGAGTTAATATTACTTGTTTCAGAAGATTGCACCATTTCATTTTACTGTATTTTACTGTATTTGAAATGTGTTTTAGTGTAGGTACAATATTCTAGCTGTGTTATACACTGTTTTGTAGACTGCGTTGTCAATCTGATGATCTAGCGCTCACCAGCCAGAAATAATTATTTAGCTTGAAAAGTCAATGTAACCACATCACTGATTGTTAAATTTTTAAATAAGGCTGTTGAGTTAATAATGAGCAGAATCAAATTGATGATTATATACAAGACGTGAGAAGCTTGTATTAATGTTTTCTTAGACTAATAGTGCTTCCAGCTTTGTTAGCTGGCAAATTAAAATCTTTTAATGAGGAATGAATTTTGAATGCTTGAAAGAATGTGTTTAATTTATGTAAGATGATGTCAAAAAAGTTGTATGTGAAGCTGGAGTATTGTTGTGTAAGGATGTTTGTCAATATTTGCGTAATTACATATGACAAAATCGGTGCCACATTCTGATCTCCAAAAGACTTCTGAAATAGCAATGTAACCAAGAAATAATATGTATGGGATTTTCACAATACATTATATAAATCTTCCTTACAACCATAGGACAATAGCAAAATAATATAAAAAGATATGGTTGGAGTTCCCAATAAATCCATTTTAGCATGGCAAAACCTCTATAGATTCTAGACAATATGAACTCGGACACATACTGTATATACTTTTGCACGGCTGGTATCATCTGATATCTTTTATGACGTTTCAGTGTTTTGCCTCTTGATTTCTTTTAGTCCTGACACACTCAGGACTGTGCTCATGTGTCTGTATCGTTTGGGTGTACTTATTCTTGTTTCTCCAGCTTTGTCCTCAGCTATATCTTTTGACAAATTCCCCTCCCGCCTCAACCCTGGCCTGTTAGTTAGAGAAACAAAACATAAAAGGAAACCTAAGAGAACCGGCTATAGTACCCTCTAGAAATATTGGTATGCTTGGTAAATATGAGCAAAGAAGACTGTGAAAAATTATCTTTATTGTTTAACTTTTGGATATTTTCTTCAAACAATACACAAAAATACTATGCTCTCATGTATATCTGAGTCTTCTGTACTGCATTAAAAGAATACACGTCAAGGGATCTGAGACCATTCCTCCATACAGAATCACTCCAGATCCTTCAAATTTCGGGGTCAATGCTGGTAGACTCTCCTCTTTAGTTCAAAACACCAGTTTTGTGCTGATTTTGATGCATGTTTTGCATAATTGTCCTGCTTGAAGATTGAACCACGGCCCTTTTTAAGCTTCCTGGCAGAGGTAGTCAGGTGTTCATTTAATATCTGCTGATTTAGAGTGTGACGGGACCGACCTGTACCCCGACTGGGTACTCCCGCCTAACGTTGCTTCCTCCTGCCGGGACACCTACAATTAGCCCCTTCAGCGCCAGGCAGAACCAGCGTTGTAGATAGAAGGGGGGCTTCGCTGCACCGGAGCTACCTTGGCACTGTGGCTAGCCGAAGCTTAGCTACACAGCGTGGTTATTGTCCTGAAAAGGACAATACAGGATCATATCAGCCCACCCCAAGCATCAGGCAACACTCATGTTGAGGTGAAAACAGGAACTCCCTTTATTTGGGAACACAGGGGTATTTAAACAGTACAAAGGATTGAGTTACGTCCAATAGACACACAAGGGAATTGCGTCCAATAGACACAAGGGAATTGCGTCCAATAGACACAAGGGAATTACATCCTGCCCTCCTTTGCATATGACTGAGTATTAGCACTCAGCCCAGTAGGGGGTCTCTACTGTAGTCTGTGTAAGGAGGGAGGGGGCAGGACATGTGGCACCTGGACAGGGTAGCAAACAAGGGGAACAAAAGCACACACCATAATTACAACATATACTGGGAAATGCAGGTATCACAAACAAGAACTATCACAGACGGCACCGATTAACCCGGGGCCGTCACATAGAGCACCCTGCCGGTATTGGTATTTTTTGCAGGGGCAGACCGGCAGGGTGATTGGCAGGAGGGGGAGCGTCCAGAGCCAGAGAGTGAGGCACGGCCATTGGGCGGCGCTGTGCATGCATGCTGGCCCCTTTAATTTCATGAACGCCGGCCTCCACACGCTGCCCCCACCAGACACCAGAGTCGGAAGCAGTGGTAAGTCGGGAGGGGGGTTAATATGGGGGCATAAGGCTTTTCTGGAGGCAGAGTGCCCCATAATATTACTTTTAACCCACTATAGTTCACTCTGCCTCCAGAAATGCCTTTTAACCCCTATATGCTACTCTGTCCCATGATATGCCTTTTAACCCCCTATATGGCTTATAGGGATATAAGGCATTTCTGGAGGCAGAGTGGCATATAGGGGGTATAAGGCATTTCTGGAGACAGAGTGGCATATAGGGGTTAAAAGGCATTTCTGGAGGCAGAGTGAACTATATCGGGTTAAAAGTAATATCATGGGGTTTCTGGAGGAAGCATGGGCCCATATATTCCCCTCTGCCTCCAGAAATGCCTTATACCCGCCTATATGCCACTCTGCCCCCTCATATGTCTTTTAACCCGCTATATGACAGATTATGCAAATTATGCAATTTAGCATGGTGGTATTTTTTGACAAGAAAGGTGGCAACCCTAACTCTAACATAATGTCCAGGTCGTCTGGCAGAAAAACAGCCCCAAAAGTGGTGATGGCGTAATGTAATTTTGGAGACTTTATGACAACCAAGATTCAACTAACTTCTGCAATTCACCAGCTGTGATCCTTGGAGATTTTTTGGCCACTCAAACTATACTCTTCAACATGGATTAAGACAATATAGACACATGTCCTCTTCCAGGGTAATTCATAACATTTCCAGTTGAGTGGAACTTCTTAATTATTGTCCTGATGGTGGAAATGAGAATTCTTGAATGCTTTCAATGCTTTTGGTATTTTCATATAGCTATTTCCCATTTTGTGAAGCTCAACAACCTTTTGCTGCACACTACAGCTATATTCCTTGGTCTTACCCATTGTGAGGAATGACTAAGGGAATTTGGCCTATGTGTTACCTAATATTTATACCCCTGTGAAACAAGTCATGGTTGAGCAGTTTCCTGTTCCTAGTCACCCAGGTGTACCAAAAAAAACAAAACATGTCTACGGGAATATACTTCAACTATATTTTTCTGCCAAATTATGGTACATCAATATGTAACACTTTTTTTTTTTATCTGTGTTGTGTTTGCAATTCTTTGATATGTATGAGAGCAGAATATTTTAGGGTATTGTTTGAAGAAAAGATCAAAGGCTTAAACAATAAATACAGTTTATTAGTGGAGGGCACTGTATATAGGTAGACCTTTTTTGTGGAGGGCACCATAAGTCCTGGCAGCCATAGTACTTAGTCTCAGTCGGAGGGTTGTTAAATGAAGAATACTTTCTCTCCTAGATTACCCCTAGTTGTGTCATACCAAGACTGAATCCTCTAATGCAGTGGTTCTCAACCTTTCCTAATGTCGTGACCCTTTAATACAGTTCCTCATGTTGTGGTGACCCCCAACCATAAAATTATTTCTGTTGCTACTTCATAACTGTAATTTTACTATTGTTATGAATCGTAATGTAAATATCTGATATGCAGGATGTATTTTCATTGTTACAAATTCAATATAATTAAAGCATGTGATTAATCACAAAAACAATATGTAATTATATATGGTGAAATATTTATTTCTAATTACAAATAAATGAAATGTTGTCTTGAAGCATGGTGTAGCATGGGTAACAGTCATAATATAACAACAGTAAACTACATTGCTACATTTTGTGACAGTTTGTGTAAAAAGCCAACGTCAGTGCGAAGGTTGAGATTGCTTCTTTCTCACCAGATCAGAAATTCTCGGGGCAGTCTTTGCAAGAGCACAACGAATATCATCTTCCACAACAAGTCTACTTCTGTATTTAGACTTGATAACCAACGTGGTGTATGTGATGGGGTTGGCACGATGATGTCATCAGGCCGGGTACTCATATGTGGGCGTATCTGCATGTGGGTGGACCCACCTGGAGACAGATAGAGAAGCGGTGTCTCGGTTCCTAAGACCAGAGGCGTATCTACTGAAAATAGCGCCTATGGCAAGCACTGACATTGCGCCCCTGTCCAAATATCTAAAACCCATCTATTAGCCCCTGCTGCCCATATATATTATATAATTAGACCCTGCTGCCGATAGCAGGTATAGATCAACACATTAACACACAAACCCAGCTTTGCATGTATAGATGAATTGAAATTCACTTATCTCACCACTGAAGGTATATATCAAATAAACAGAATCAGACATACAAATCCTATATTTGCAGGTATACAATAATAATATATGAAACGTAGCATTGTGGGTATAGATCAAATAAATTCATGGAAACAGCATTGCAGGTATTAATCAACTGAATAAGACATACAAACCCTGTATTTGCAGGTATACACAAATAATGTATGGAAACATAGCATAGCAGGTATGGATCTACAGAATGACACAAAATTGGAATTCACATTAACGGTATATTTAAAACCCCCTAAATTACAGGCAAAGATTACAGGTTGCACACCCCAAAGCCAGACCTGGCGTCCACACTGCCCACATAGAACCTGACCAGCACCCAGATTACACACATAAGATTTGTCATCGTTGTCCTCAAGTAAAACAGCACAAGTCAACTTTGTCCCCAAAGAGTCCAGCCTGTGCCATCTTTGTCCCATATATACCCTGCCTGTGCCATCTTGGTCCCCAAGGTTCAAACATCCTGCTAGTGCCATCTTTGCCCTTCCACAATTATACATCTATATACCGGATATAGGCCGCCCCCGTATATAGGCCGCACCCTAAAAGTTTGGTGCTTTTTTGAAGAAAGCACCAAAAGCACCAAAAAAACATGCTGCCACTCTGTCTCCCCCCCCGCGAGATATGCTGCCACTGTCCTCCTCCTCCCGAGATATGCTGCCACTGTCCTCCCCCCCCCGAGATATGCTGCCACTGTCCTCCTCCCTCCCCGAGATATCCTGCCACTGCCCCCCCCCGAGATATGCTGCCACTCTGCCCCGCCCCCGACTTACCAGAGCAGACTCCCGGGTGTCTTGCGGGGCCGGCGGGGGGCAGCTACGCAATACGCGTATACAACTGGAAGTTGTATATGCATATTGTGTAGATGTCCCCCGCCGGCCCCACAAGACACCCGGGAGTCTGCTCCGGTAAGTCTTGGGGGCAGAGGTAAAACGCATCGTGCGGACAGTCACCGGAGGCTGTTTACCCGCATCGCCGCAGCTGGTGACCGTGCGGACGATGCGCTTAGACAACCTCCCGTGCCGGCATCCCCCCCGTGGAAAGTGCTGGCAGAGGAGGCTGTCTCAGTGTATCGGAGAGTAGGATACGGAGAGTAGGACACAGGTCCCCTGCACCGCTGCGGGGGATCTGTATCCTAACCCCGCTGCCTGCCCGGCGCCCGGGCGCTAGATCCCGAATATAGGCTGCACCCCCACTTTAAAGACTTAAAGTGGGGGGAAAAAGTGCGGCCTATATTCGAGCCAATACGAAGAAGAACCCCCTCTTACAAAGAATGTAGTACTACGTCACGGATTTTCGGCAGTTGATGCGAGAGTCCTAGCCTATTAAACATCAGCAGGGCTAAATCTCTACCAGTTCACATGAAATCAGGCTGTCCATCAACGGCCTGGTCTCCCCTGTGCTAGGATTCAGACATTCCCTTTCCCTCTCTGCGATGATGTCACCCGGGATACTTTTTTTTTTCTCCGAATCTGGCATGCCAGGACTGCAATTTTAACAGTGCTCATAACAATGTTCAGTATGTCACTTTTCATGTAGCTATTTCCTCACCAATCTCTTCCAAAGCATGTGGCAAAAAATAAAATGGCATGTTTTCTTCACACCTTGTAGAGCAGTTATTTAATGATATTCTATGGACCTCACAAACCTTGCCATGGACACTGATGTCATTGTACAGACACTTTACCTATCCCTGGTGTTTTGGGTCAGGTATAATGTGACTAGGGATCCCAGTAGGGGCTCTGAGGACCTTATGGATCTCTTTAAAAGTATAGGGGACCCTTGATAATTTCCTGATGACATCACTAGGGTCTTGTTAAATATTTCTGTATAAGGGGCCCTGCTGTTCTTGGGAGGGGGCACTGGAGGAGACAGTCTAAAAACAAAAACACTGGCCCACTAATTAGAGAGGGCTGGAGAAGGACCCCTCACTAGAGTGAAGGAAGCCAATCAGGAGAGGCTTCTCAACCATCCTCATTGGCTGAGACTTTAGAAGCCTTTCCTGATTGGCGCTCCACAAAGCTTAATGTAAGCTACAGTCTGCACTAGGTAATAAACCCAGTGTGTGACATGCGTGTGTGTGTGTCTGTGTTTGTGTATGTAATGTCTGATAGGGAAAGGGTGAAAGGGTGAGACTGCTCAGGTAATGGAGGGGGGTAATTGTCTGAGACCACTCGTGTCTAGTAATGACGGTATGTAAATTCTATAACATAATCTGAAATCAATGTGGTTTCCAAGGCTTCCTAATAATATCTATAATATAAAATTTATTTTATGTGTATGTGATCTATATATACCGTATTGGCTCGAATATATATTAAGTCTTTAAAGTGGGGGTGCGGCCTATATTCGGGGTCTAGCGCCCGACATGCAGTCCCGGGCGCCGGGCAGGCAGCGGGGTTAGGATACAGATCCCCCGCAGCGGTGCAGGGGACCTGCATCCTTCTCCCCGATAGGCTCAGACAGCCTCCCCTGCCAGCACTTCCCACGGGGGGGGGGATTTGTGCCGGCACGGGAGGTTGTCTAAGCGCATCGTGCGGACCGTCCTCCCCCTAAAAGGTACCAGCACCGGAAGTTGCAAACGCGTATTGCGTAGATGTCCCCCGCCAGCCCCGCAAGACAACCGGGAGTCTGCTCCGGTAAGTCGAGGAGGGGGGGCAGAGGAGGACAGTGGCAGCATATCTCGGGGGGGGTTGGGGGGGGCGGAGGAGGAGGACAGTGGTAGCATATATCGGGGGGGGGGAGGAGGCCAGTGGAAGCATATCGGGGGGGAGGAGGAGGACAGTGGTAGCATATCTCGGGGGGGGGGGCAGAGTGGCAGCATGTTTTTTTTGGTGCTTTTTTAAAGAAAAAAACTTTTTCTTTAAAAAAGCACCAAACTTTTAGGGTGCGGCCTATATACGGGGGCGGCCTATATCCGAGCCAATACGGTATATATCTATATGCCTGTGTGTGTAATCTCATCCACTCTATGCTGTGTCCTTGAATGGCAGAAATAAAATGTGGTCACCCTAGAGACGTCCCTAGTCTTACACAACACTTTGTTGATGCCTTTGTCTGCAAACGGATTGTCTGTGGCATCTTTGCAGGGCTGAATTAATGTAGGGGCTGATGGAGCTGCAGCTCCAGGCCCCTACCTGAAAATAGGCCCAGAAATTTCCTGGTGGGCCGGCCGTGCACCGAAGTGACCGATGCAGTCACTGGGGAGGGGGGTGATGCACAAGGGGCAAAAACACAAAAGGGAAAATACTTTTTTTCTTTTTAATTGTTGTAGCTTAGCCCGTCCGAATGTGGGTGTCTGTGTGTGTGTGTGTGTTTGGGTTTCGTTGTGGCGGAGCCTGTCCTGGTGTGTGTGCTTGGTCTGTTTACTGGCACTTTACTTACTGTTGGAATAAATTGAATATGTACCGTATTTGCTCGATTATAAGACCCCCCCCAAAATCTGAATATTAATTTAGGAAAAAAGAAAAAGCCTGAATATAAGATGACCCTATAGGAAAAAGTTTTACTGGTAAATATTAATTCATGTAAACTATTTTTTTCATATTTAATAAAAGCTATGATTGAGAAAAATATATTTTGTTTTTCTTTCCTTTTATTTGCCAACCTGCCCCCCAGTTATGCACATCTGCCCCCAACTTTCCACTCTGCCTCCCTGATATGCCTTATACCCCCCTATATTCCACTCTGCCTCCCTGATATGGCTTATACCCTTCTATATGCCAGAGTGGCATATAGGGGGTTAAAGGGCATTTCTGGAGACAGAGTGGCATACAGGGGGTTAAAAGGCATATCATGGGGGCACTCTGCCTCCAGAAAAGCCTTATGCCACCCATACAACACTCTCGCACCCCCCCCCCCCCCGACTTACCAGTGCTTCTGACTCCCTGGTGTCTGGTGGGGGCAGCGGGTGTTCCGCCAGAACTTCTATGGGCACCTGAAGGTCATGTGACGCCAGTGCTGCAGGGAATTCTCCTCTCTGGCTGCCGGGGAAGGTATGCGCAATGTGCGTAGACAACCCCCGCTACTGCTTGTACTTCCGCCGCAGCTTCTATGAAGCAGCACCGGCGTCACATGACTTTCGCCGGCGCTCGGTGATAGTCGCCCGGCTTAAGTGCCGGCAGCAGCTGAAGTTACCGGACAGGAGGCTCCAGGTCCCCCCCCCCCGCAGAGCTGCGGGGTATCTGGATCTTAGTCTCATAGTAAGACCTCATTTGAGGTCTGATTAGAAGACGACCTCGATTATAAGACCTTTGAAAAACCTTGTCTTATAATTGAGCAAATACGGAAATTTTTACTTATCCGGAGATAAAAAACTCTCCTGAATTTGTATGCACTTCAGAGGACAAAACTTTCTAAGCACAGAAATCAGTGAGAGGAAAAGTAAAGGTATTGTCATTTCAATCTGCATATTTTAGGATTAGTGGCACTAAATTATGACTTCAAGAGTGCCATGTATGATTAGTTTTTTTTGTGTACTCATGTACTCCCAATCCTATCACATACGATTATATCCTAAATTATCTGCCTAGCACTAATGTCATCTTTATCTAGTCCATGTGGATGCCGAGGAGTTAAGATTCTGTGTATTTTATTTATTTCAATAAAAAGGCCCTCCGTGACTGATGAGTGTTGTCTGTGAAAGTTTGCAGAGTGCAATGTATGTAAGTGTGCGTGTGTGTGCATGTAAACACTCACTGGCCACTTTATTAGGTACACCTTGCTAGTACCAGGTTGGAACCCATTTTGCCTTCAGAACTGCCTTTATTCTTCGTGGCATACTTTTCTACAAGGTGCTGAAAACATTCCTCAAAGATTTTGGTCTATATAGACATGATGGCATCACGCAGTTGCTGCAGATTTGTTGGCTGCACATCCATGATGCAAATCTCCCGCTCCACCACATCCTAAAGGTACTCTATTGGATTAAGATCTGGTGATCATGGAGGCCCTTGGAGTATAGTGAACTCATTGTCATGTTCAAGAAACCCATTTGAGATAATGTGAGCTTTGTGACATGGTGCATTATCCTCCTGGAAGTAGCCGTCAGAAGATGGGTACGCTGTGGTCATAAAGGGATGGACATGGTCAGCAACAATACTCAGGTAGGCTGTCATGTGTAAATTACGCTCAATTGGTACTAAGGGGCCCAGAGTGTGCCAAGAAAATGTCCTCCACACCATTACACCACCACCAGCCTGAACCATTGATAAAAGGCAGGATGGATCTATGCTTTCGTGTTGTTTAAACCAAAATCTGACCGTGCCATCTGAATGTCGCAGCCAGAATCGAGACTCATCAGACCAAGCAACGTACGTCCAGTATTCTGTTGTTCAATTTTGGTGAGCCTGTGCGAATTGTAGCATTTGTTTCCTGTTCTTAGCTGACAGGAGTGGCACCTGGTGTGGTCTTCTACAGACACACTCAGAAATCTTATGGTGCTGCCACAACCACAAGGGATTCTGGGTAGGTACATGCAAATAAGGTCAACAATGATCTGGCTTGTCTGGTGTCTGTAGATGAGTGTAACTGATGCTTGCCTCAAGTTTTTCTGCTAAATTTCTGCTGTCTGGAGTAAATGCTGTTTTGCTATTCCACCTGGGTTTATCCAGACCACTGGATGACAGTATTAGAATGCCATTTTTATTTTACCTGATTGAAACAAGGGGGAGGCATTGTCTGCTATACTGCAGGTGGTACCACAGAATTATGTTGTCTTAGTTTGGCAATTGTTAAATAGTTTGTTTTTTGATAAAAACAAAAACAAAAACTTAATTTTTGTGTTACTACACAGGCAAGGGAATCTCTCAGATTTAGCCAATAGAATTGTTCTCTGGTTTGAATGCACGGAGATTTCATGTAAAAGCTGAATAAGCTCAACTATATCAAATATTAACTATGGGAGGACATTACTTGTTTAAGGTGACCACTTTTTATTTCTGCCATTTAGGGACACACTATGAAGCAGGTGAAATTATACATGCAAGGCGCATAATATATATATATATACCGTATTTGCTCGATTATAAGATGACCCCCCAAAATTTGAATATTGATTTAGGAATGCCTTATAACCCCCCTATATGCCACTCTGCCCCCCCCACATATGCCTTATACGCCCCTATATGCCACTCCCTAGACTTGTCCCCCGTACTTCAGATTCCTTGGTGTCTAGTGGGGCAGCTGGCGGAGGTCTGTGGGATGTGCACAGACAATCTCCGTTGCTGCTGCTGCTGCCGCTGGGGCTTCTATGAATGAGCACCGGAAGTTCATGTGATGCCGGCGCTCCGTCATAGAATCCCTAAAGGAAGTGCCGGCAGCAGTGGAGGTTTTCTGCGCAGGCGTCCCTGCAGCGCTGGTCGAAGACAACCTCAGATATAAAACAATGGTTATTTTTCACAGCATTTATAATAGAGTAAATACGGTGTGTGTGTGTGTGTGTGTGTGTGTGTATATATAATATACATACATGCTGTCACATACACATAAAATACATAAATAACTCCTTTAGTACCAGACATTACAAACACAGTCACATACACATTGTCACATACACATACCTGGTGCTGGCTGCACATATCTTAATTTGTAAACCTTGTTACATGGAGTTATTTAGTATATAGTAGACATGTGCACGGCGAGCAATATCTCATCGGACAAAATTTTGTTTTTGACGCTTTCTTTTCTGGCAACAATTTTTTTTTCTGCCTGTTTGTTACATTGGAAATTTGGAGGTCTTTTTTGATTAGGAACGACATTTGGGGGCATTCCCAAAAGGGGGGAAAAGGTCCCTGACACCTTCTGGACTCATCCTTCCTTTCATTGGAAATTAAAAAAAGGTTCCCCAGAGTAAGGATAGCCAAAGAGGTGGAGCAGCAGTGGTAGTGTGACTCTGCGTTCCTTGGTTTTTGGCACCTGTATTGTGCATTCAGGTTTTTGGCCTGTTCCTAGTTCAGCCTCTAGTGGCCACCCTGCTTCTGTTTCTTCTCTCCTCCTATTGTTGTCACCTGGCCTCGTTACCTGCAGCTCTGTAGTACAAAGGCATGTAGCTTCCTGCAAACAGGCATTTGCATTGTTTGGTTTTTGGTTTCTGTTAGTCTGCTTGCCGATAATGTTCTGTGTACTTCCTTCTGAGCTCATATTTCATGATCCAGCTTTGTTTACCAGACCCCGGCGTGTCGTAGACTCGCCTAGCTGTCCAGCCATGTACCCTGTCTGTGCCCTTCGAGAGGACTTCAGTCTCTGCCTGGTTCTGTCTCAGCATCAGCCTTGCCAGTCCCAGTCCTGCTTTTCTGTCTGCTGTGTGCCTGTCTATCTTGTACCATGAATCGCAGTGTACAGACAACACTATCCCTGCACTGAAGCTCCTCTCTAACCTGCTTACCCAGTGTGTGACAAGTAGAGCAGTGGGCCTTGGTAGGCAGCCCCTGGCACATCATAGGCAGATGCAGCCCCTGGCACATCATAGGCAGATACAGCCCCATGCAACAGGACTGAATTTCCCCGATATTATATTATAATGTCTGGTTTTGTCACCAATATTTATTCATCAATGAAGAATAATAGATTATATGATATATGATAAAATATATATGATGAAAAATAAAAATTAACTTATTCACAAATTAGAGGTTTGGCTGGCAGCATAAATGGGCAACTTTGTTAATCAACTAAACTCTACTCAAGAACAGGGGGAAACATCTGCTGCAGTTCCTGTACTACACTACAGTAGTCCCTACAGGTTCTCCAATCCACCCCACAACAGCACATTTTCTGCACTAAAAGAAACTATGAATTAACTTGCAGTATTGTATATGAGTAATGAGCATCAATCTCAGTCTCTGATAAGCTGTCAGTCTCACACTCCAACTACCATCTGTCTGTTACTGCTGCTCCCGACAAAGTTAAAATGGCATCAGCACACTTGTATGTCCATGGCTTGTCCCTTCCCCTTGCAAATGCTGATTGGCCAAAGTGGAAAAAAAGTAAGGAAAAACTCCCACAGGTTGTTGGACCCATCAATCACACGGCATAACACTCAATGAGAGCACCCCCATTTTTTGCTACTTCTTCTCCTATACACAGTCTCTTCCCACTTTACCTCATCAAGGAGTGCCAAAACAGCGTGTAATGGCGGCTACAATCTAACAAATCCAAACAAGTTTTCAGCACTTTTGCAATTTGTTTTCGTTGGTTTCATTGGAGTTTGTCCTTGTCTTCGTTGATTCATTCAAACGCGCAAGACATACAATTTTTCGTTAAAAATAAAGTTTGCACGAAAATGAATGCACAAGTCTAGTATAAAGTACTATAATATGCTGAGTCTGGGAACACTGACACGTATCCTACTACCTCCACATTTTGCTGAATGTTTGTGTGAAGCACTCCACAGAACTCTTTACACCATGCTGCAAGAACACATCTAGTGATTATTATGATGATTCTAAAAGGTTTTGGCTTTAAACTTTACCACATGATTCCAATTTTTTAATAATTATATCCATTTTGTATATATATAGTACCTTCCACAATGGGGCAGTGTTATACTTGAAACTTGGTTGTAATGACTAGCATAACTTATGTTGCTTTTCTTTTTGCTTATGAAAGATAGTGTTACTGAAGGTTCTCATGGAACACAGTATTACCGTATTTTCTTGATTATAAGACAAGGTTTTTTCAGAGCAAATGCTCTGAAAACTACCCCTTGTCTTATAATCGATGCCATCTTCTAATCAGACCTCAAGCTGGGTATACTGACTGGTCAGTGACTTGTCATTTGCCTTGCTGTTTCATATTTATTTATTTCTTTCAAAGGAGGAGAAATGTTAGAACAAGGGATCATAGTCTAAAAGTAGATGGTCAAAGGTTTAGCTGTCAGAATGTTTTGCTTTACTGAAAGGGTGGTAGATAAATGGAACGGCCTCCCATGAAATGTGGTAGAGGCTAATACAGTAAGAGGATTTAAACAGCCATAAAGCTATCCTGTATCTAGGACAAGATCAAGGACTGATTAAGACCTGAGTCTTTCATCAGGAAAAATGAGTAGATTAGATAGGCCGAATGGTTATCAGTCAAATTCTATGTTTCTATTGTTCGAGTCTTGGTTGATGCTCTCTTGTAAAGTGCCTAGCCTGTGGTTGAACAATTGCCCTAAAAAGGCCTTGACTGACTTTTCATATACTTTAGGAATGAGTGCCCTGTCTGAGGGCTTCCAGGGTAAGCAAACACAGTTTAGCAAAACTAGGTAACCTGTGTTTGGTGGGCATGGTGATCCATCAGTATCTGCAAATGTGTAACTTGTCAGTCTCTCTTACTCTATGAGACATGTGATATAAGTTGTGTGGAACATATAAATTATGCACTAGCCTCACTTTCATTATTCATATACATGTAACTAGAGGTGCAGATGATCGCAAATCATCTAAATACAAAGAAGAAATGAAAACCCATGTTTCTTTTAATTCTTAAGAAACATGTTTCCGATCAGATATGATTCTCAGGAAAAGGTATGGATTTCGATGTGCTTTTGATGTAAAGAATGACATTGTCTGCAGTGGTAATTGTACTGCATTATCTAAAGTTTTGCATAGTAAGAACTGATATGGTGACCTCCAGGTGAGACAGCTAATGATCTGGTTACAGAGTAATGGTCTTTGGATGAGATAATGTGTGATGAAATATAGAGCTTTAATCCCGTTGTGAGAAACTTACCTGGTTTCACATGCTTAGTCTCTATCTTAGGCATTAAAGTAATGAACTTTTTCAGTAAGTAAGTTTTGGGCAATAACACTGAATGAGGTAATGAGAACTTCTATGATAATGAAAAACCTTATTGAATATTATGCATTAATTTGTATGTGATGCATCATACATTATCAGAAAACCTACATGTTTTTTTTAATTATGTATTTTTTTATTAACAAGCATTGAAGTTTAGGAAGAGGGTGATGATATATATAAAAGTAGCACTGTAATAAAAATATAATTGTGACATTGCTAATATTTACACATGTATAATAACCACCGGATTAACTATTCTAGCTGCAAAATCTATACCTGCCTTTATGTACAGAAATTACAGTGAATGAAAGCCAGTAAAAATCTAACCTATTCCCTGTGCTCAAGCTATATTCTACTCACCCACGCTTGCAAAGGCTGCCTGAATCATTGAACTTGACAATAGGTGAGATATAACAACACAATGGAAATGAATAATCATGTTGATTCCGTGAATAGGAAGTAAACATACCTTTCCCTATGGTATACACATAAACTATTTTTGTGTAACTATGTAAAATTTTAATATATACACACAGTTAACATATATTTTAATTTGTAGAACTGTGCAAGGTAACAGATCCACTTCATAATATGTGAAAGTTAATGTATTGGAAGGAAACGAATCATGCAGGTCCTGAGAAAATTTATTTTTAAAGCTGTTTCTCCATGATATGCTTTTAACCCCTTCAGGACCAGGGAGGTTTTTTTTTTTTTTTTTTTTTTTTAAAACGTCTGCCTTACATGACCAGAGCAGTTTTTGTGTTTTTGCCATATCTTTATTTGACTATGAATGCCCACTAACTCATTTAGTGCATCCCCACAAGTAGGGCTATTTTATTTTGAAATTATATATGAATATTCAAAAGAAAAAACCTCCAAGAATTGATTCAGATATTTGTCCTCATATGCCTGGTATTTTCATTTATTTTGGCATTTACAAGGTTAAATATGACTGCCGCACATTGCTTTTTCTAAACAAGATTTTAAAAAAAATGTGATTTGTTGTTGGGAGTTGGGCCCGAATGGCAAAAATAAAAGTATTTCACTAAGGGCATTTTAACACTTTTTATTTAACTATTTTAGCCCCCGTCCTGAACATAGCAGTACAATTTATTTTTTTGTCATTTTTAACAAACCCGTTCTATATAATACACAGTATCTGGGTACATTTATTTCCCTGAGTATGTGCAATTATTGAAACAACGTGTGATTTGTATTCAGAAACTCCACCCGAGTACAGGAATACCCCACATGCATGGGTAGGGCATGTTTTTTTGAAAACTGTAACGCACATGTTGCATTACATACAAATCCTGTATTTGCAGGTATACAATAATAATGCATGGAAACATAGCATTGCAGGTATAAATCAACTGGAAATCACATGTAAACTCGGCATTGAGGGTATAGATCAAATAAACACATGGAAACAGCATTGTGGGTATTGATCAACTGCATAAGACATACAAACCCTGCATTTGCAGTTATACATAAATAATGTATGGAAACACAGCATAGCAGATATGGATTAACAGAATAACACACAAACCCAGCTTTGCGGGTATAGATCAATTGGAATTCACAAAGAGTAGCTCTGTGCCCAGGCTAAGTGGAACTCTCATGCAAGGGAACTTAGCGTCCATTGACATCAATGGAATCATTAGGAGCAAATCACATATGGTATATGCTACCTGAACACTAATTTTTTATTCACATACATGCGGTTGGTTGCTGCTTCCGTGAATTTAATGGGAGTGCTATTGAGCTTTTGCAAGAATTTTATGTAATGTGTCCTAGTTTCAGTATAAAACTGAAGTCTCCTTTTTAATTTCTGTATCCGAACAATACATGCTTTAGTTTGAATGCAGTAAAATTCAGAGGAGTCCGAACATGCCTTACAAAATAAAAATGTAATTTTGCGGATAAGACTTTTTTTTGCCTAAAATATTTACACTATTCTGAGTAATAACCTCACACTGGAGCCAGTACTACTTCTGTTATATAATATAGTCTTTTTAACCACACATACTTAGGTAGTAAATGAATGTTAAAATTAGAGAATACAAGTGTGCAAGCCAAAAGATTATACATTAAAGTCAGTTTACATTTTCAAAAAAATTATTTTAAAAAAGTATGATTATGGAATTGCCATTTTATTATCACTGTGCGGCCAATAGAACTAAAAATGACATATATGTACATATGTAATGATCTGGGATGAAAGAAGAAGAAAAGCATATATATATTAGTGTGTGTGTGTATATATATATATATATATATATATATATATGTGTTCACACACACTAACCTACCTAGTCACACACTTTCAATAATATACCCAGACACACATGCTTTCACTAGCAGGGCCGGCCCTACAATTTAGCCCCAAGCGTTTTTTTTTTTGTTTTTGTTTTTTTTTTTGAAGCGGAGGAGAGAGAGAGAGGGGCGCCGAGTGGTTTTCGCTTACCCGCTCGGCGCCCCTCTCTCTCTCCTCTGCGGCGAGTCTCCCTGTTCGGTCTCGGTGCCGGCTTGTAATGCAGAGCGCCGGAAGTGACGTGAATTTCCGGCGCTCAGCATTACAAGCCGGCACCGTGACAGAGCAGGGAGACTTACCGCAGGACTGTTTAAAGGTAAGTACCGGGGGTAGATAATGGCGTCGGCGAAGTTTAAAATGATGACGTCCCCCCCCCCCCGGCGTCGGGGGGTAATTTTAAACTTCGCCCCAGGCGGCGTTAAGTCTTCGGCCGGCCCTGTTCACTAGCATACCACTTATTCACACACAATTTCACTAACAACCCCCACACACACTTTTACCAACATAGTAGTAACTAACTAGTCAGCCTAGGCCAGGATACTTAACTGAACGGTGATACCTTTTTATTAGACCCACATGGAAAAAGATATAAAGTCACATAAGCTCAGATCTAAGCACCGCTGAGGTCCCAAAAGTCGCCAAAAGACGCCAGGGCTGGCTTTGGGTTGTGCAACCTGTGATCTTTGCCTGTAATTTAGGGGGTTTTATCTATACCTATAATGCTGAGTGTTTATGTGAATTCCAATTGATGTACACCCGCAAATCTGGGTTTGTGTGTTATTCTGTCGATCCATATCTGCTATGCTGTGTTTCCATACATTATTTATGTATAACTGCAAATGCAGGGTTTGTATGTCTTATGCAGTTGATCAATACCCACAATGCTGTTTCCATGTGTTTATTTGATCTATACCCTCAATGCCGAGTTTACATGTGATTTCCAGTTGATTTATACCTGCAAAGCTGAGGTCCCAAAACTCTTACCTTTTACTGTGCCAACAAAGAAAAACACATCACCTTAAACTACAGGCTCCATTTTACTATGGATCAATATAGCAATATAAATTGATTTTATTAAAATGTATGTTTCTGCCCAGCTTTTGTCACAATTATTATTTTTCTATTCTATGTACTGAAAAAACACAAACTAGTTTAATAAAGTTAGCTTACTGGCTTATTCAAAAAGATTAGTGAGATAACTGATGCTTGTAATTCTTCACTAATCTTGTAATGATTTGTTTATAAACAAGCATTGCTTGACGCAGATTGATTCTTGATAAAAATCTGTACTAGTACTTAACTTTGTCATGGTTACAGGTTGGTATGAACGAAACTCTAATTTGTTTACTTAGGAAACATTTGTTTTTATTAGTCTTGTTTACTGTGGAAATAATGTTGTGTCTTGGTTGGAACGTTTGAGTGCCGACGGGTTGAGGCTTATCTTTGCCTTCTAGGACTGAGTAAATTTTCAGTTTTACTATAATTAGATTTAGGGGACAATCCTACATACTGTTAAATAAGGGAAGCCTATATATTGTTTTATCTGGCCAAGTCAAGGTACTTATACCTAGTTTAAGATAAACCATGCATCCTATCATGTAAATATTAAAAAAAAGCATGTCTTCCTCCATTATTTGCCAATAACTTCCAAACCAGATAGTAACAATAGCAGTATTGGTGTGCTGACCATTTCTTAAGAAATATATTCTCACCTTAATTTAAATTTGGCCAAATTTGCAAACCAGGTGTGACTTGATGAAATCTTTGTGAAAAAGCATAGAAAAAAAGATTTTTTTAAAAAAGCAACACATCTTTGCATGTAAAATATTTATTTTCTAGCCCATGCCTCTCTTAAGGGATTGTTCATTAAACTGGGAGTTTGAAGTTCAGTTGAATATTACATGTGACAAGCTTAACTATGAGCATCTCCTGCAAGAAGAGCTGAATTGGGCTAGCATAATAAATAGTTAATGTTAGCAGACTTCTTGAAAGTCATCTCATAAATTGAACAATGTATTATGCACAACCAGCTCAGGCTTTCTTGTTGTTGGGGTTGTCTCTATATTATACTGAGATAAGGAGTAGGCTGTAATCTTATAATACAAATATCTCAAATCTTCAGTATGCAGTGTTAAAATATAGCAATGCAACCGATAGCCTGTGTCTAATTAATTGATGTAAAGTTCATTTTTGGTGACTTATCCACCATGAGTGAAACTTGACTAACATGTCTTACCATCTGTCGAGATGTCAAGTATCTTCAGGGTAATATTCCCTGAAGAATTGGAAGCTTGCAGGCCTGGAGGTTTCTTGACTGACAGGACTTTTTCTATAAACTTATGACGTATGTTTGCCGAATGGCAGAAGTCCCTAAAGTTTTGTGTGTTAGGCACACAAAAATAAAACTTATTATCGAAAAGCTTAGTGTCTGAAAAGGCTTTTTTCTTTATTCATCTAAAATGTGTGAGTACTCGCTTAAGTAAGCAATTGTCCTGTTTGTATATTATTTAATAGCATACTTAAACAATGTGGTTGAAAATAGTGTACAACTAAAATACCATCCTTGCCTATAACATCGGTTAATTTTAATTGTATGCCAGTGAATGTCAAAGCTTTGCAACCCGTTAGCAGACTGGTATATCGGTTATAGTCATATATTGTCTATCTTGCTTAGAAGCCCAAGTAGAAAATACTTCAGTGTGCTTAACTTTTCTTCAAGAAGTTGATGTCAGTAGTTGGAAAATGATTGCTTACGAAAAGACTGGGTGGGATTTTTTCAGCTGATATATATTATATAGGCGAACTCTCTTTGGGGTACCTCAATAAGCGCTCTTCCGACAGTACTATTAACAAAGCAGTAGGATCCATGCTGTATTCCTTTTGTTATGACACATGGCATAAAAGTGGGCATGTAGGGCATGCTGTTTAACTATTTTTAGTGTAATTGTTTTTTGGTTGAATTTAAGGTAAAGATGTCAAAAACTGTATTTTTTTAATTAATTTTATTTATATATCCCCAATGTACTGACATTTACCAATTTAGCTTTGTAAATAGAAATTTAATGTCTTAAGAAAATCTTACTTAAAGCAACTATAATAAAACTAAAGTATATTTTCTAAAATATGACACAAATCCTTTCTAAATGGTCTGATTATTAATAGAAATTAAAGAGCCTATTTTTACATTGTTTGCAATGTATGCAAGTATCTCATGTAAAACTTCAGTATTTTAAGTTTAGTATACAAGCCCTTATCCGATTAAGTACCACTCTATCTAAGCATCATGCTCACTTTAGCAACTACAGTCACTGGCCAACTTGCCGCATCTTACTCGTGATTCCATTAAGGAAGCAGGTCGAGTATTTTCATATTCTTTTGTAACTGTCCATGTCCATGGAAACTCAACGCACAGTATTTCTCCAAGATAAACAGTTCCTAAATAAAATTAAAAGTAATAATTCAGATATTATATGTATTGCGGGAATATTGTACTCGTTCAATATGTAATACAATTAGATATTTGCTTCCTTGGTTCTGTTACAGGTAGCAAAACCATTACTACCGCTGACCCTGTGTTTGTTTTAGTGGGTTGGACTGTTTATAGGGAAAGATCAGATATTATATTGTGATACCGCCTTGAGTTAAGTAGCTTAAGTGATTTCCTTGCTTGGCAAACAGTGTATAAAGAGTGTGCCTTAACAACACTAAATCATTTTGGCATAAGCATCTCTAAGGATATGATTCGGTAGACTAGAAGCTTTCATAATTACTTTGTGCTGCACTGTTGTAGCTGACTAGAAGCAGAGTATAGTCTACAGAAGTGGAAGCAGGAGGCTAGTTTATTGATGCCGGGCAGCAGACACAGTTCTCAACAAAGTGTCTAATTCTTTCCAAATTAACTTTTAATGATGAACAAAGTGTGTGCCTCCTGCTTGTTGTAGACTTGTGTGCACTGTAATTTAATTTGCTCTTCTGAAGCTCAACAAGCAAAATAACATGTTCAGGTCTGGTAGAAGGCACCTATGGAAACAAAGTGTTACAAGAGTTTTAAAGGTAAGAATATTTATATTACATGTAATATAATTATTGAAAATCAGACTTTTTACAATTAAATACACCACATAAAGCACAATTATAAATGCTATTAGAAGTATACATACTTTAGGAGTATAGTAAATTTTAAATAAGTATAAGCACAAACTGCTGGTGTATCCTAAAATATATATGTGTATATATATATATATGTGTGTGTCTGTATATAGCAGGCATTGTTAAACACTCATCTACATCCTCCAGACAAACCATAAGACTTGCTTTCCTCACCAAAATTTTGTAGTTCTGATGAATGTAGATAAGTGTTTAATAATGCCTGCTATTACTTAATTCTTAGTGGAGGGGTTTTCCATCACACTCCCCCCCCCCATTATACCTAATAATATATAATAATTGATATATTATACACACACTTGATATAATGAATTATACGCTAATGCTAAGTAATTTTGGGATATTTTTATTTCAACCAAATGATGTTTTTACATCTTATCTAATTTTTTTTTAACATTCATTTTTATAGAAAAAAAAATTTTCTCTCTTGAGTTGTATTTATTTTATTTTTTTTAACTGATTTTATATTATATAATAGTTATAATATTTCTTTTTAAGCATAACATTTAATGATTCTTTTTTACGGTACGGGTCTTATGTTCAGATTTCAAAGAATATTTTTATCTGGGTGGACCTAAGGTCATGAGAACTGGGTGCAGAACATGGCTGATCTAGATGCAACCCTACATAAAATGTTATTTAGTTGAAAATCCTTATGTCATTAACTGGAATTCATAATATTCTGACATAAAGGTATTGTAAACCTGAATAAAAAAAAAGAACACAGGCGACTATGAGAATTTGATTGCTGTGGAGCTCAGTGAAACATTCAACAAACGCAAATATTCCTAGAATCGAATTGAAAATATCTGCTGTGCTATTATAAAATAAAAGAAAATAATATATCACCATAGACTGTTACCCTTTATTTGTTGTGCAGTAGCTATGAGCTAATATGTGGTTTCAAACAGTTTGTTTTAAGTCAATAAAGCACCCAGATAGGAATCATTTGTCAAGATGAAAAGCCAGAGGTATTCAATGGATAAGCTTGGTTATTTTTCAAGTCCAGACTTGTGGAAAAGGAGGGGCTATAGCTTGGCTAACAGTAAAAATCTTATCCAAGACTGTATAAAGAAATGTCATTGATCTTGTTGTAGATAACGTAGGGAGCCGTTTAAATAGGAGATAATTGCACAATGCAGATTCCCCAGCTTGGTTCCCCCCTCACAAAAGTTAATATGTGTGTGCCCTTGTGTTTAAATAGGAGAATGAGACCTTTCCTTTATACAGTCACGTTATTTTAGAATTTTTTCTACATTTTTTGGTCTTTGGATTTGATTTGTATTTTTTTTCTCTTTTCTATTAAAGGGTCAGTTTAATGACCCACACAGCCCTACCAAGAAGGAATGAGTGTGAGTTAGAGCGTGGGATGAGAGTGTGAGTGAGAATGTAATAACCTTCAGTTTTGTTGGGAGGCTCTTCTCTTTTTCGTACATTCTTACAAATTAACAAAATTGTCATGTTTCATCTCATAACCAGCACCTTTCCTTTTTCTCATTTGTTATGTTAAAGAAGCTAAACAATCTACTTTTTCACATGTAAGTGTTTCCTGCAGCAGCAGCAGCACATCATAAAATGCTGGGGTCCCCTTTCAAGCTGTGAGACCACAAAACATGCTTCTTTTTGATGTGAATGACTGGTTCTGTGAATGGGTCACTGTGCATATGTGAAATTCTTGTCTACGGGAGATCATGTTCTGAAACAAATTCATGGAAGGCACCAATCCCCCCCCCCATCCCCAAAGCTCTTTTTTGATAACCACCACCTTTTTAATATCTAGTAATATTTAGAGGAGTGATGACCAGCAGACCTTATTAATCTAAGTGTCAAAGGATATCAGTTTTCTTCCTGCCTAATGACCCTAGAACACAAGTCTTTGTCCTCCAACATGTCCTTTATTTTTTTACTTCCTTACTGCGCTCTTGAATGATAGTTACACATCAAACCCAATTATCTAGTCTAATTTATTAATTTAATAATAGGAGCAGAGTAAACGCTTGCTTTTCTGTTGTAGCTATAGTAAAAAAGAGTTTTCATACAGATATCCTTTTAATAAAATTAGGCAGGGACATCTATAATTTACAGAATATTTCTTTGAATAGATGAGTTATTTATGATAGGTCACTCGCATTTAGGATTACATTAAAAAATGCGATAAGATATTCATAGTGAGTTGTAGTGCTTTGTTAGTTAACCCTGTCAATATTCATGCCCATATAGATCTTGTTACTTTGTATAGTAAAGTAATCCTTCCTGTTTAATACACATTTCATCTGTTCCAAAATGCCTGTTTAGACATAGCTGTTTGAATTATAATTGTTTAATTGGAACCCTCTATGCTAATCAGGAACTCTTTTGTCAAAGTCAATACTATCCAATTAAGTATTTTACTTATCTGTAGACAATATACCGCCTCGTGTAATGTTATTGTTGACATAAAATCTTTGGTCATTTCTTTATTTCAGCAAAAACTAAAAGAAGAGAAGGAGGCAAAACGGGCACAGCTGGATGGCAGACATGAATATGTTTTGGGAATTGTGGCGGCCTGTTTGGATTTGGAAAAATCGGAGGTGGAAGATTCAATTCTGGAGGGTAGTCAGGTGTGTGGCTTATTCTTCCAAGAATCAATATAATATAAACAAAGAGATGATTGAATGAAGCAGAAAATGTTACATGCTTTTTTCCCCCCTGCAGAATTATTGGGAAGTGAAAGTAACAGGGGGTGGCCATATGAAAACTCATGAAAACAATCTGTACCGATGATGTTTGAAATGTAATTGTGCTTCTGTTTGAAATGCATGTTGCTATCCTTGGCCATAGAAAGTCTGTATGCTAAAATCTTTGTTCATTGAGAATTGGCTGAAATATTTATTTAGTCTCGCGATTTGCAAGAATATGCCAAACTAGTGAAGACAAGAACATTCACTGCTAAGCTATCCCTATAGTCAATTACAGCCCTGTACATGGTCATACAAACATAATTCATTTAACAACATGGCGGTACAATACTTGGCGGTATTGTAATCTCTGAAACGCCAATACTGTAGCATTGTCCAGAGATAGAATGAGCATCAATACCTTCTATAATAGCAGACATATGTGTCATTTATGAGAACTGGGAATCTTCCCTTCAGTAGTTTACTACTCATATTTTTCTTCTAATTAATTTGTGCAATACACAACAGCAAAAATATAGTCTCCTTGATTTGAACCCTTTCCAGGGACTCCTCCAATCCCATATCTCATATGTATACAATAAGAGAGCAGAACATCTTTAAAATGTATCTTGAAAAAAGGAAAACAATTCACTTGCAAGAAGCATACATAGCATGACTCTGTGGTATAGATTAAAACCTTTTTTATTGATATACACTCACAATATTAACAAGCGACCTCAGTTGCTGACTTCAATTGTAAAGAATTGGAATCATTCCACGAGGACTCTTGACTGGTAATCTCCATCCATGTGTTTTATTGGCACTAGAGCTGTGAGTGATCAATAAAAAATACTTTATTTTGTAATCTCTACCTCAAAGTTACGATATGTATTCCTCTTCTTTTCTCTGCGTGTGAATCTGTGTCCCCTGAGAGATCCAGTCAAGGATTTTTTTCTCTTAAGATACATTTTAAAGATGTTCTGCTCTTGTATCTCATGAATTTGTACCAATGATATAATCACATTAATTAAAAGTATATTTCTAGCATTTCAATTAACTGTTAATTTAATTGTAATGCAGATTGAGCGAATGGATCGTTTTTTTGCTGTTGGTGGACTCCGACATATCATGTTTTATTACCAAGATGTGGAAGCAGCCGAAGCAGGTGAATAAATGTTTTAATGCAAAATAAGTCAAATGCTAATTAAAAGGGGCACACCAGCCATCATATACACTTTAATGTTAAAGTAAGGTTTTAGAAATGTTATGAGGCAGCTGCACAAGCCTATTCCAGGTACCAAAAAGATTACCATAGTTTTAGACCTATGCCACATATATATCTAAAGCATCTCACTTAGGACAGGTCCTGACATAGAGTTTACTAGAAGCCTGACTAGGAAGAATTTAGGCATGGACATGTGGCACACCAGGCAGATGTCTCATGGGTTGGTGGTTGGTAGGGCTACATACTTACCAATACTGCTGCTTGAGTGGCAGATCGGGTTCTGAAGTGTGCAGCCGCCATTTGGAAATGTGTGGCATTAAAGTACCTGCTTGTCTCCGGTTGGTCCCTGAACCAGTTGTAGTAACAAGTGCTTAGGATGTCTTATTTGATCATTATTTGATCACTTGATTAGGCTCTATGGGCTTAGAGTATACTCTGTCCAGTGGGTATAAACATGACTTGAATGAGTTAAACAGTACCTGAGAAATGGCATTTCACAAACATTGTGATATTGCTACAATTGAACTGGAACTAAGTAAAAATATGATTTCCTTTTCCAACATTCAGTCGTCATTGTTGGCTGCACACGCTGACATCATGAGTTGGGTTAGGTTATGTGCTTTGTGTCCGTTATGTAAATAAGTTCAATTATTGCCTTACAACAAGTGGCTGACTACATGAAGTCTGTTTTCTACGGTTACTTACTATTGTTAAATAAATTTAAATGCCAAATTTAATTTAGTAATGTCTAATTAAAACATCTAATTATACAATTGTAGGACATTTAGGATCATTCGGAGCTGTCACTACTACATTAGTAGCAAGAAACAAAAAACCCAAGGTTTTTGTGACAGAGGGAAAAGATGTTGCTCTGACTGGAATTTGCATATTCTTCATTCGCTCTAATTCTACAAAACCAATCACTTCAGAGAATATCCACAGGGTAAGCTTTCACTTAACCAAGTCTACTTGTTGTGCTATACCCAAAATCTTCAAAAAAGGTTACATATCAAAACAAATCAATTTTATATGATTTTTTTTTTTTTAATCCTCCTTTTAAGATT